>NW_009619199.1:180489-211235 GCF_000690535.1 Cariama cristata | reverse complement strand
CCTGTATGCACAGCCAGCATGCGCAGTAGAACCTTATCTTAATAGTATACCCTTCCTTAGTAGTATAAGTAAATCCACTAATATTAACAGATCAATCCCAACTCAGATATGTAGCTTTCAATTAAAATCAGCCTCTAATCTAGCAGTACTCTTTCCTGTGCCAAACAGGGGCCTGCCTTGTAAACCATGGTAGGTACTGAACTGTAAAAGCAGTGTGTTCGTCAGTGGAGCAGGTATAACTACTTGTTGGCTTCTGGCTAGAAGCTAGGAATTTGACTATGCATAAAGGATTTTTTAATGATATTAGTACATGTGAAATCAGAAGTGAATGAAGTTTGCCTCAATATGTTGAATAGCTAAGAGATGGAAAAAGAAGTGAGAGTGTAGGAAGTTAGAATGGGAGAAAATGTACTAGTCAAAGTTTGGAATGGTCAAAGAATGCCTAGTTTATATTGTTGTGGAATGGAGAAGAACCCATAAATTTTGACAATATGGAAATAAAAACACATTACATCATAGATGCTGTAGTGGAAGGAAAATTTATGGTGGCTGAAATGATACTCTTGGCTAGATAGACCTTTTTTCCTCCATCACAGAAAAAGGAAAAAAATTATTTTCAATTTAATTCTTTAAATTGCCTGTTCTTTCTGTACTACCCTTAGAGCAATTATGTATTTGGACATGTCCTTTGAGTCACTGACTAGCTCTTTATTAAAACACACGCAAGGAGAAGAAACAAGGCAAAGCCAAATTTTAGAGACAGGGCGATGAGAAATTTAAGCCCTGAACTTCACCCAACAACAGAATAACTTGTGTGTGATGTCAGCCCTTTCAGTGATGCTCTAATTGAGTGAACTGCAACACAGTTCACCATCAACCCTTCACATACATGCTCCTCTGAATACTGTCCATATGTAAAGTCTGTATGGAGAGCCTTACCATAACTACATGTTATCACAAAAATGAATAAGCATATTAATGTCTACATATTAAAATTTTACATAATAAAATCATTCTTTTGTCTTATGCTAAATGAAACGGAGCATGCAGAAATTATATGTCACTTGCCTGCTTTTTATTAATCAATTGGTGTTTCATTGGAACTGTTCCTTATCTACATCATAAAAATGTCAAATAAATATATCTTCTGATTTGTCAAAAAAGTCTTATTAACTAGATTTCAGTTATAATTTCTCATTTAAGTGAATATTTCATTAATTTTATCAACAAGTTCAAGCACTACAAGTAATTAGTAATAGATATCCTTTAACAGTGTTACACTATATCTTTATGATACCTTAATCACTTGGAAAAGCTACCTGCAAGGGAAACATTAAAACCACAAATGCATTTAGCATGAATAACTGGAATTACATTGTTTTTACTCTGTATTTTCATTGTAATTTTTTTCTATGACAAAAATTGCCAACACATGGGATCCTAGTACAAATCCAAGTTTATCTACAAAATGAAGGAAAAAACTATTGAAAAATAAGAGGAAAAAACTGCAAATGAAGAGAAAGATAAAATTTTTCAATTTTATTTTTCTATTTTCTGTTTATCAATTTTTTTTCGATCTTTTCTTTACAGCTTTTTCATCTGAATTGTTTAAAAGGCTGTAATTCATACCAAAAATCATATTTCTGATATTGAAATATTTTAGAATGGAATGGTAATTTAATCTGATAAAATAGCGTATTTGAATAACTTGTAAAGAAATATTTCAGTAACATATTCAGTATGAGTAGCATATTTATTATTCCACAGGCAAAATGGTATAGATAGAGTCTCCATGAATTCAAACTTTTTTTGGTGTGATTTATTATACGTTAAGCATGTTTGAGTATGTATGCTGGGTTAGATCCTGCGAGGACCTTCAGTGCTACTCTGTCTCCAGGAGCTTGATTTGGCCGTGGTGAGCATGAGATACTTCACACAGGTTTTGACAGATTTATGTTTTGTCAGAAATGGACTTGTAGGTATGTGAAGATATCAGATCAAACAGGAAGATATCTAATGAGCATGGACCTAAATTTTTCTTAAACTCTTTTTCATATATCCAGATCTTTCTTTCTGGTTCAAGAACCATAATAATTATCTTCACAGCATGTTGTATAGAGAAATATATTATTTCTATGTTCTGTACATATTCAGTATCAACTGAAATACTTCTGTTTCATCAGGATATTGAAGGACAGTCAAACAGTTGTCTTTATAACAAAAAAGGATATGGGGACACCAGAGTCCAGACTCCAGGCTTCCTTTCCTCTGACAACTCATCCATGCCTTTGATCCCTCTCTGCCTACCTCAGACTGACATATCTATGAAAGCAAGTGTATTTTTTTTTGAAATTCAAGAGAAGAATTGGGGATGTCTTCTCCAGTGGGCAGAGTGCAGCTGAAGAAATGGAATTAGAAAAAAAAGATTAAAAATACAGTGTTGGCACTGACAGTGATAAAGACCAGATGGGCTGATATTTTTAAATCACTCTAGATGTTATGATATGCTAAGGTAGGAGTAAAATATGCTCACTTTCATTAAAGATGTAGGAAGCATGACAGAACCATGCGCTCAGAGCTCTAAATTTGTCATGTTTGGTACATAGCTGAAACAGCAGAAATATCTTGCACTCTGGACAGTTAATGAGTAAGTATAGCCAAGCATGGCTTTGCCCTCCCCAGTGTTGTCGTTGAGGAGCTCGCCACAGAGGGAGAAGAGGTCCAGGGACAAATGTTCTGTATCCACAGGGCGGGGGGCACATTGCCTTTTATACTGCACCTGGCTGGCAGTTGTGCTTTAAGGACCTGACCTTCCAGTGGTTTGGAGAGGCGATGTTCCAGCTGACTTTAGCAGTGAAAATTCAGGCTTTCAAGCCGAGAGGAAAGCCTTTGCTAAAGTTTTATTCCTGAACAGGAATATTATTGTCTGCCATGGTTTCATCAATGTCTCTGCAGAGAAATGAATCACTGATTAGGAAATCAGTGTTTCACACCTCTCTAAATTTGAATCAATTGTAGTAAGTCAAAGGAAAAAAAAAAAACACCCCGCACAAGCAGTATCAGTAAAAGAGAAATTTCCCTAGTTTTTATAATGTCCTGAACAATTCAAACAATCCTCATGTTCTGCATAGTTCCATGGAGGTGGGGGCAGTCAAGGGATACTGTAAAAATATTATTCAGAGTTTGAGCTGATTTATGCTCATGTTATTTGAATCCCATACGGCTTATGGCTATGTTTTTTCTTTTAGACTGTTTCCTATTTTACTTCCATTCTTTCCTGAAGAGAAAACAGAAGGGAAATGCAAAGCAACCTATTGTTTATAGGATCAGGGACTCGGCAGCCGGCATTGGTACTTAGGGATGGCTTTTCCTTGTTTGGGTCTGCGGTAACTCTGTTATGAAAGTACATATTTTTCAATGTCAGTAAGCCCTTATATTGCAACTCGTCCACCTCATTTACCACAAAAAGACAAAGTCTACAAATCCAAGTTATGCTTGTTCCATTTTCATTCACTAGATATGGTTATGTAAATAGTGGTGGCCTCTGCAAAATGTCACCTCTTCACTTGGTGAGAAAAAAAATCCAATTAGAAAGCCTAGCGGAAACTTACTCCTGTGACATGTAGGTGACATGGAATTAAAAGAGGAGAGGGAGTGAGAAGAGAGAAATGACACTAATGTATGAAATTTAACACGAATACTTCTACTTTTGGCAACTAAAAAGTGACATAAATACCGAAAATGCTGCATTGCACTTTTTCCGTACATCAAGATTATGGTTGTATACTGAAAGCGCGTCCATTTCTAGCTTTACAACTAGGCACATAGCATCGCAGTATCATAGGTGAATCTCATACAGCTTTAGCCTTATGAAAGCTAGAGAGATCTGCTCTTAGCTAGTTAAGAATACAGCAAATGAAGAAAGATATGTTCTTCTCATGGGTGATTCATCCCACCTCTCACGTGTTTATTGCAGAATAGGTGAACTGTCATCAGGAGTTACCAGTCTCTCTTTGTTGGCTACAGACTTAACATTGACTGAGCAACTACCTTAGACTGGATACCTGACAAACCAGAGATGAAGTTGAGTGAGACAGATCCCATTCGAAGTGCCTGTTGAGTGATACAGTTCTGTATTCACTCTGAGCTTTACCTGTTCTCCTTTTGTGTAGCCACTCATCTTCACTGTGACCTACTGGGAAATCAGAAATACAGCCTCAGAGCTTGTTCACAGTTTGTTTTATAGATTTATTCTCATAGAGTCTAAAGTAATAGAAAGACATAATACAGCTGGATTTTTTTGTTTTATCATTCCTCTATGGCTCTACAAATGAGGACAGCTGCAGATGCAGAAGTTAGTCCAGCTGCAGGAATCTTCAATAACAGGATTTCATTTCTAGATGTTGGTGCTACTCAACATTCCTGGAAGGGCAGTTGTGTCACTGGGATTCACAAAGGGTTTACTACTGAAGTGAGGTCTGAGTTACCAGAAATAAGTTTCATGTAGCCCACTATTTTCAAAGATATTTGAAAATATACCGTAGTATTGAATGTCAGAATGCAACCATTTCGATGAAAGCACCTCAAATGCTGTTTTGGAAGCAGGTTAACTTTGGAGGAGCGTAAACTTCTTTGGCATTTCAGAATCTATTGCTACGAAGAAAAAGGTTAATGATATACACTAACTCAACCATAGCACATAGGGCTAGAATGGACAGTGAGAGGTGATCATCCTTGCCCCTAGGCAGGATCAGCTATAATGGTGTCACTCCTGACATGTATTTGACTAACATTTCTTTTAAAAGCTCCGAAAATCCTGTGGAGTCTACCAATTTTCCACTGATTAACTATCTTTACAATCAGAAAGTGGTTTCTAACATTTAACAAAAGCCCTTAAGCATTTCTATTTTCTTCTGATAGTTGGAGTGTAGGCAGAGAATCTAATCCCATCTTTATTTCTGCAGTGAGAGGAGTATGCACATTTTCTTCTTTTTTATCCTTGCATATTGAAATTTTAGTCAGCAACCAGAGTCACATTTGTGGAAGTACTACACCATATAGACCAGAAGAGATGTCTACTCTGCAGGAAAAAAAGATTTATTAAATATGAATATTTGTTTCACATAGAGAATTCCTGGTATTTTTATATGAAGTTATACCTTTGTACAGTACAAAGGCAGAAGTATTAAGCCCAGGGCTGTAGTTTGCAAGAAAATGTAATGGTTAAAAAGACTGAGTTGTTTTCTAGTCTGTCATGAGTGACTGGCAGAAGCAGGCAATGGAACAAATGTTGTTTGGTAAAATCTTGTAGAAGGCTGAGGAAGGAGCTGTGGGAAGGGGAGACATTTTACCGGTGTGACATTAGGCTCTGTACTTCTCTTTGTACAGCTTAGATAGAAGCTACTTCATTGTCTCGTGGGATTTTAGTGATTATTTTTTTTTCTTTAACAAAAAAGAACAGAAGCATTATCTAATATTTGTTCCAATGGAAAAAAAATTGAACATCTGAAGATGTCTTTGGATGTATTAAAGGAGAAAAAAGAGCAAAATTAATTAACTTTGGTATGAGCAGCTGGTTTTCTGTCAGGCACAGTGATGAGATCTGGGGCCTTTTCTTTTCCTTTCTTATACCTGTGAGGGTACAATAGAAATTATTGCCCATTGAAATTGAATAAGGGAATAGAACTCATTACACTTTTTTGTGTAATCCCACATATTTTTAAGTTTTTTTAATTAGACGAGCTTGCTAGTGACTGTGGTTTTTTTGTCAATTTTCAGGTTAAGACAAGTACTAACACAGTAATATACATTGGACTCATGATCGTTAAAGACCAGATGACTTTTTAGCTGAATTGTCATTATCATAGTATATAATTATTAATATATATGATTATGACTTTAACGTTCATGTTAAGATGTGTGCTAAGCCCTGTGCAGATATACAGCAAATGATGGTTACTAATAAGGAAAATTAACAGAGTATCCAGCCTAAAGGAGTTTAGGAGCTCTCTGCCTGGATGCCTTGTTGGGCATGAGCTGAGGGTAACTACCCTGGCTCTGACAAACTCATGAAGCAAATGACTCACGGTCTTCACACACGATAAGCCCCGTCTCCATGAACACTTTTGAGACCGTATCTGGTGGATGAGGTAATTACTTGCCTGTGAGGTGACAGCAGTTCTGTCCCCAGGAAGAGTCAAGATTTCCAACACCTCACAGAAGAAAGAGTTCATTGTCTAGTAATAATCCAGCACATGATCATCAGTTTTCCAAAGAGCACTGGGATTACACTGTAGAGAGGAAATTTTTATTTCCCCAGAGGAATTAACAGTCAAAGTGGTTTGGGGTGATGTTTGTCCATCAGCAGAGGATGGTACAGACAGCTCGGTGTATCTGGGTGCTTGCCAGACACAGAGAAGGAAGGAAGAGAGAATGCTAATTTTTTAGAGGGTCAGCAGCTTTAGCTGCATAGCTGCAGATTTATGCTGGTTAGGCCAATTGATTTGATCAGGGACTCATATCCATCAAAGCTATTACCAAAAAATAATTAAACAAAAGCAGACGCAGCCTGCTTGTGGTTTACAAGGGAAATGGATTCAATTCCCTGTTCATAAAACTGAACATGAGCACTGTACATCCAAAGAGAGCTCCTCAGAAATACTTGCAAAATTGAATGTTACTGTCCCAAGGAAGAATAGAAAATGCTGGAGGGTACCAAAATTTAACCTTGTAGCAGTGACCTTATGATTTCCTGAGTTCCATAACCTCCAAATAGCCCAGCGCTTCATGTCTCTCGAGTCTTGACTTTGCTCTCGTCTGGTTTCACTGTCCTCCTGCTCCTCATTTCTTCCTGGGGTGACCTTGCGGGTCTGTTTTCTCCTCTCAGCTGGAGAGGGAAGGTATGGAAGAAGGTCTTCCTCAGGAAGGAAAGATCCTAGTAGCTCAGTTGCACTCACGTTTGTGCTCTCAATCTCTCATCTGTGTGATTTTCCACTCAATAGTTTGCCTCCAGGCCTCTTTCTCACGAGTCTAAAACTGGCTTCATAAAGTAGCCACTGGTTTGGATACTTTGGAAGGCTTTCCATTAGAAGAAAGTCTGGTTTTAAACAATAAAATAATTTAAGTTACTTAATTTTAATGTACAAACACTAAATTTTAATCTACAAATGTGTGCACAATTAATATAATCTAAGCTTTTGTCCTAGGTGACACTTCAGTGATCCAAAAGTAAAAGCTTTACAGTTTTTCCACTTTTTCCTCTCCTGAAGAACACCAGTGGTGGGATTTGTTCAAATTGGTGCCTCCTGCAGGTCTTCATGGTAGGAAAAATCTGATTTTCAGGGTCAAATACAACAATAATTGACAGCTTCATCAATGAACCACAGTGAACTGATTTGTTCAAATCTCTGCCTCCTGCGGATCTTCACATTAGGCAAAATCCAATTTTGAGAGTCGCATATAACAATAAATTGACATGGCTTCATCAATGTCAATGGCAGAACACTAATGTAAACCATTACTATAATTATGGCAGTTGTGTTTGTGAAAAGATGAGACAGGGTAGCACTGGAGACTGAGACCTCTTATGTTACAGTCAGCATGGGAGAAAGAGGGTGCTTAATCTACCAACCTGTTGTTAGTTTGTCTAAAATGGACTTTAAACAGTTGTGATTTATTCCAGCTTGAGTTACTGGACTTTATATAAAAAGCTACAGGATGAAATATAAGGGCCTATTTTGGCTTTCAATCCCATGAGTTTAAAAACGTGTGCTGAGGGAGTCTTAGCTATCTTCATGCACATCTCCATAGGAATGCAGGTGCCTTGCTGCATCCACACACACACAGACATTTCTTCTCATCAGTCTTTGCATGTTATTTTTGCAATGACCATGAAAGCTATGTCCTCAGATTGGTGATATGGTGTAGCTCCACTAAATGTACTTTTCTAATGATTGGTATTTGAGCCGTCAACAGGTAAGAAGTCATCCACAATGTGAAAAGCATCTATTACTGACATCTCAGAAGACAACATCTATGTCATGTGATTCTGGATTTAATGATCAATTGCTATTTTTTAAAAGCAATCTTTAAACTGTATGAAAATACTGGAGAAGTTCTTCCATGCTATTACTGTGTGGTCTTAAAAGTAGCAAACAGCCTCCCAATTTAATTTAAATAATTTTCTTTCACTTAAAAAGTTTGGTTAAGACATTTATATGACAAAAATTAAAGAACAGAAGTGCTTGATTTAAAAATTAAATACAAAACTTATACTGATAGTCACATTACGAGCCTAAAATACTCAGCTCCATAGTAAAACTAAGTCTTTGCATCTTAGCCAATGATTTTATTTTTCCAGTGTATTAATATTGGAGAACAAATATTAGAGAATGACTTTAAAACTCTATAAAATATGCATATATCTAAACAAAAGCAGAGAATGGTACATTCTTGGAAGCAAAAAACTGACAATGATTACATGCGATAGAAGCCCTTCGTAGTAGGGGCCTCAATATGAAAGGTGAAAGCTGCCAAATGGGGTCATACTCAAACCTCGTTAACTGCTCTATTGCTGCATTTTTCAGAGAATTTATGATGTCAACTAAATTGCAGAAACCCTTTTTATTGCAGTGTGCCAATCACTACTGTCCATGATACAGCTGCCCACAACTGTATGAGCCTGTAAAGTATCCCTATGAAAAATGTGAATTGATCTCCCACATCTGGATTAATTTTACAATATTTCTGCCTTTGGTTACATGGACTTATCATTCTCACTGATAGTAACCAACTGAAACTATAGAACATCAACAGCACTGCTATAAACTGAAAATGCTAAACTATTTTTTCCTTAAATCATTAAGTTTGAGGCAAATTAGATGCATGCTGTTGGTTTTATTTCCTGGAAGCTGAAGTACCCAGATGTTTCATTTTCATGACATTTAGCATTTAATAACCTCACTGTCATCGGTACTAATTTTCCAAGTGCCTTTTCTACTTTTGTTTTGAAAATGAGAATGTGAAATAATGCTTTCATACTTCAATTTTCTCTTCTACTTTTTTTGGGAAGCTTCCAAAATTATTAGCTAAATGATCATTCAGTTAAAAAAAGTAGATTCAGGGTTGGATCCAAGTGTCCTTAAAGTCTATAGAATTCTATTAACTTCTATTACTTGTGCCCAGAGATGATAAATTAGATGGCAAGACATTCATGGGAAAAACACTCTTGACAATTAACAAAAAAGAAGACGATTTGCCTGATTTAAACAGCTGGAGTCTTAAAATCTTAGAAAAACAGATAGTTTAATTAGTTTTTATCTTCTACTTTTGCAATTTTTTGTGTGGTTTTTTTTTTTATTTTTACAATTTTTGTGAATTTGAAAAGAACGGTTAATGTTATTTGACTCACCACTCCAGCTTCCTTGTTCTAGTTTACTATTTTAATTCATCTACAGAACAAGTTGTCATTCCAATTGAAATGTCAGTGGTAGGTATGCAAGTATAGTACACCTCTGTATACACTCACATATATCTGTACGTATGACAGCAGAAAACGATACTCACTTCCACACTCTAAAAAATCACCAAGTAGTAGTGATTTATTCAGATTTTCTCAAGCCAGAGTTACAGCCACTCATATCAAGGTCAAGGAGAGAACAGAGATGCAGTTGCTTTGAGAAAGAGTGGCCATATCACTTTGACAGGAAGATATGATATTTAGAGAGGCATGTGGAAGGTTCTCATCAAGTTGTCTTCATGTTGCCTTTTCTTCATCGAAATGCTACAGCTAAGCTTTAATTTAACAGCATGGTACTCAAGAGTCCTCCTTTGCATTGTTCATCTTCTGAAAGAAAAAAAGCTCAGAAGGTGGGTTGCACAATAAAAGTGCATTTATATCTTTGTCATTCAGCTGGAAAGTGTGTTGGAGTATTCATGTCAGCAGCTTTATTTTCACATTTCTTTGATAGATCCAAAACCAAGAAGACCTTAATTTCGTAATACCCCTCTGCGGAATAAAAGAGTAGCTGATTAAAGTGTTTCTGTTTACTCTTTACCATAATTACAATTTTTCAGTTTGGTGATTTGGTTTCAAGGAATGTTTGCTTTTTCTGCTAGTTGGAGCTTAGCATGAGGTAGATAGGAGAAAAAATGTATTTCTGAGTAAAATTCAGCACAAAAAAATGATAAAACTTTAGAACTATAAAAGCAAATATCACACTTATCAGGAAGAAGCTGCTTATTACCTTTCCTACAAACCATGTTCAGTGATTTGCTGGTGCAGACACCAGACAATATTACCTAATATGATTTCCTATTGGTGACTTGAGTTAAAACACAAAAGTTTAGGATATGGGCATGCTTACTACCATTAGATGTTCTGAGAGAAAAGTAAGAGAAGGTTTCAGGTAAAAACAAATCTGGAAAGAAGTTTGCCTGTGGGCAGAGTATCCTTTCATCTATAGAAAAATGAGACCACTTAGGTTTTTCTTAACACAGAACAAGAACCAAACCAAGGGAAATGCAGGATTCACATTGGTCATTGGAGCAAGGACGTATTGTTCCCTTTGAGAATAAGCAACTCATGCAAAGAAACAGGCTCAAAGTTGTAAACAAAATTTATCTAGTCAGTATTGGTAAAACAGAACCTCCTTTTCCCCTGTGCTTAATAAAAATGATATCTAGAAAGTGCATTTTTTGAGATACCTTTCCAAAAGAAAGCATCACCGAGTAAATTAAATTGCTGGGCTTTTCAATCAGGCAAAATAAAATTGTGTTCTAAAAATTGTACTCATTTCTATCATAATAAAAGACAAAACTGGAAATTGAGGAGAACGCCTGAGAAGTATCTACAGCAATAACACAGTTCTTGAGATGAGAGTACTGCCGAACAGACTGTTGTGTGGAGGATGTATCACAAGCAATGAACGTACACAGAAATCCATAAACCAAGAGAAAAAACACAAAATGTCTTGTTATTTCATTGTTTAATTGAAAGGCTAAGGCTTCTGCATTGAGAGTTACGCCTTCTGTAAAGGAGGTTTTGCCCACAGGTGAATAATATGGGTCCTTAACTATTTGGCTAATTGGGAATTTCTGGAGAACTTCCCTCAGGATAAATGGATAGTATGAAAGCTAGATTTTTTTTTTCAGGTGTATAAATAGTATTGGCTTCATATTTTCATTTGCCTTTGTGTTCCTTCCTTCCAGAGAACTAAAAGGTGGAAGAAATATCACCTTCTCAAAGCTGCAATCTTTGGCAAATTCTTCTTCTTTTATGCATAGTTCCTGCCTAGGAATCCTCATAAGGCATTGGATATGTCCTCTTATTTCATTTATTACCAGCTCCTCACATCTTCACTTTCTCCTTCTCTCAGTACTATTCACGTTATCCTTTTACATTTTTTTCTTGGTTTCCAAAATCTTGAATCCTTGAAAAGAAGTGCTGCTAATGGTATGTAACTGTGGGCAGTCTGCAGCTGATTGTCTTAAGTCCAAAGCAGCTTAAACAGCCAGTGCTCTCCCTAAGGGAGTAAGCCTTTCACTCATTTCTCACCATACTGAGTGGATTATAGAGTGGGATGCTGAAGTGGAAGTAAAGCATTAAGTAACGACAGGAAAAGGAAAAGCCTTGCAGCCGCTCTCCTGAGTGCCTGTGTCCTGGCAGATAAAGACATCCCTCTGCAACTGTGCTTACCACACTTCTTGTATTATGTTGGATTAAAGCAAAGTGTCATAGAGTTTTTCCGCAGGGAATTTAGCATCTAAGCTAGACTATGCTAAGCAATAAATGGCTGTGTATAAAAAAACCTAGCAGTGTAGTTCTAGAGTTGGAGATCTATGGGATAAATCTTTGCAGCAATGTCCAAGTTACGTATGTTCTGTCTTGTGTTTGAAATGAAGACCCTACATGTGGGACAAATAGCAATTTTTTGCCATTTAGTAGGAGTTGTATAGGATCTGTGTAACAACCAGCTGTGGTGAGTTAGCCTTGGCTATCAGCCTAACTCCCACCTAACCACTAGCTCACTTCTCCCCTCAGGGAGAGAAAATAGGAAGACTAGAAACGAGAAAGCTTGTGGGTCAAGATAAAGACAGGTAGGTTGATTACTAATTACTGTTGTGGACAAAATAGACTCAGGGAAAATTAACTTGCAAAAAGGTAATTGCTAATTTGGATAGTGGGAAACAAAGACACACATTAGAACAACACCGTTCCTCCCCCCTTTCCCAAGGTCAACTTCACTCCTTCACTCCAGTCTCCAGCAGTTACGGTTGGTAGATGGTGGTTCCTCTTCGCTGCTCTGTCCTCTTCACACTTTTTGCCTGATCCGGCATAGGTCCTCCACAGGCTGCAGGGGCATTTCTGCTCCGGTGTGGAGCACCGACTCTTCCTTCTCCTCTTCTGACCTTGGCGCTCCCTTTGCTGCTTCTCACTCTGTTTGTTCCCTCCTCCTCTCTGTGGTGTTTTCTCCCCTTCCTTACACACGCTTTCCCTGAGGTGCCGCCATCTTGGCTGCGGGGCTCAGCCGTGCCCTGCCGTGGTTTGGTTGGAGCCGGCTGGAACCGTCTGTGTCCGGCACGGGGCAGCCCCCACCTCTCCTCACAGAGGTCCCCCCGCAGCCCCCACCAGTGCCTGGGCACCTGCACCCGGTACACTGGCAGGGACGGAAAACTTACGTGGGTAAACCCTTGTCCTCCACTTCTAGATTCACAGTAAAACATATTACAGCCTCCGGAACAAGGTTTATGTTCTTTATTTTCCACAATGGATAACAACCAGCATATGATTTTGCAATATTTCAGGCTAATTTGAGTAAAACCATGCAATTCAAGTAAATTTTTTTAAAGTTTCCAGGTGAATTTGAAGAGAAAAATACTTGCCACTTTGAGAGTGGGCCTGTTTCTCCTGTTCTTTGGGGCAGTGACTGAGATTAGGAAGCAACAATAAATGACTGATTTTATATAATTTATTCAATTATATTAATTGTTTGTATTTCCAAAGCTTTCAGATATCTAATTGAAACATTATGAAAATGATAGCTGGAACATATTCTTGTCATCTCCCAACTCAAATGGAAAGAAAGTCTTAAAGTTAACTATAATGAAAAAAAAATAATTGCCAAATGAAGCTGAAAAAAGTTAATGACTTATAGTATATTAAAATTTTATCTTGATTTAGAGAAAATCTTAAATTAAATTAACTGATTTTCAGAAAATTATAATCTTATTTTAAGACAGCTTTCTCAGTAAAAACCTAGGGCAATAACGTCCATAATAATATACACAAAATCCCATATTGGGAAGGAAAAAAAGTCCCTGGAAACATAAAAAGGCCCATTGAAAGAAAATTAGAGATTGTCATTTTACCACAAAATATTGTCTGTTGACAGCTGTGTCTCCAGAGCAGATTTCACAGGGGACTGTGGAGGCATTCCCATGAACACTTTTACCTGCAGTTGTGCTCCTATGTGGGAAGAGCTACTCCTGGGACAGGACTTGCTCCTACCTCTTTCCAGAAACCACTCTCTAGGCTGCTTGTTGCAATGACAGTTTTTGCAGCACAGGACCTGTGCAATAAGAGAGCACATTAAGACCAAGAGCCTGGTTCGCGTATGTCCATGACCAGTAATCAGAGAGTACCAACCCGACCCAGCAGTGTAACAGCAAAGCTTTCTGCATTGCATTAACCTGTCAAAGACTCCGTTGTCTAAAACTCATGTGAGACAATTATTTGATTAAGGTAAGAAGGGGTCGGCAGGGAAAGGGAATGGGGGAAGGGGCTGATGTTATCTTGAACTATGCTAAAAATCAAAAAAGCACTGTATAGTTACTGGTGTGACCAGACTCTCCAAGTAGCCAGGTTGTACGAAGAGCATCACGCTGCTTCACCAGGTAACTATGTAACTAAGATCACTGCTGTACATTTTACAGATTCAATGCAAAAATATAGTAAAGAAACACAAACAAATAGCAGCTTGCAAAAATGCATGATTATTTACATTGCCAGACGTACAGACAATTCAGATGCCAGTTTTCAGTCATGTGCCTTCACATGGATCAAATGCCATCCTATCTCTTTCTTAAGGCAACAAATCCATTATTTCTACAGAAATGCACAAAAAAAGGTTGAGGATTGGCATATCTACTTCCAGTTCTCAACTATAAGATATAAACAGTAGTGTGCTGTGACAAAGTCCTTTCATTTCGTTTAGTAAAATCAGCTACCCAGATTATTTTATTTGCTCTTGTTTTTTTTTTTATTGTTGTTGTTTTCTTTTTTTTTTTTTCATTCACTGATCTGAGATTGCATCAAATTGGCATGTTTACCTATTAGAAGTTTGCATTGCTTTAGTTTCATGAGTGACATTTCACATCATAGCTCTTCATCTGACTTATGGTAATAGAAAATTGTTGGCTGGTATATTCTCCATTTGCATGGTCTTCGCTGCAAGTCAATCTGATTTACCCACAGAAGAAAAGTAGAAGTACTAAAATTATTTAATTTGTTTCTTGGGACCTTCATGTTGGTAAAACACTCGTTCTCCTCACCTTTGCCATGTTTCTCTGCTCACTTTGGGCTTTAGAAAGTGAAGAGTTTGTATTTCGCCAACAGGCAGGGCAAATAGACCATGCCTTTACTGCTTCAAGTGAAATAGAAATGTTCATCTTTAACATGACTTGCGGAGCCAACTTACTGATAGTATATTGAGCTGCTCCGAGTAAGGGTGAGCTTCAGGCTACACTGGTCAATGAGACATAAAAATAGCACCAGTCACAGAGCACATTTTCATGACTTAGTGAGGCTTTTTCCTGTCAGCAATTTGATTGAACGTTAAGAAATCATGATTTAGGATTGCAGGTAGTCTTGCAATCTTGCTGATATAAGAGCTACATTCAACCTTTCACTCCCTAGATAAGATTAAATGGAAAACAGACTCACTTCAATGCTGAGCAGGTAGGTAAAGAAAAACAAGAAAGGCAAAAGAGGCAGGAAAACACACACACGCCCACACACACAATCAGGTCAATGCTTTGTTGGCATTTGCAGCCTTTCCACGAGAAACAGGACACTTTTACATTTCTATCTTTGTCAAACACAGTTCATTACTGCTTGTTTTGTCTCTGCTCCATGGAAACTTTTTCCAGGTACATGTGTCCAAGTGGATCACATTCTTGCAATGATGAGTACCACTGTAACTACTGTGGACCTCAGCAGAAAAGATAAAGTGCAAAATGTGAGTGATCACAGGACTCAGTCTCTTTACTGCCCTGGTTTCCTTGTCTTTCTCTTGGAAGTCTTTGAGTGAGTCTTTTCTTCTTTGTTGGAAGGGAGATTAGTGGGAAATTGCAGTCCAAATCCATTAGGTCCATTTAGGAAGACACATTGAAAGTAGCGGACAGGAGCTAGGAAAACAAGGAAGAGACGGTTAGTGGTTATGGCTTCCAAACTGGGGCCGTGAGTCTATTCCATGTTCAACAAAGTAGGTAAAGAAAGAGGGCATTTTCAAGTTTTGGATGATAGCCAAACTATTAAAAAAGGCCTTTTTGTCCATACTATCTTTGGAGATTGCTTCTTATTAATTCTCCCAGTACAAAACTACTCATTTATAAAAGAAAATTTCATCAGCACACCTTGCTGGGGTGGATCTTTTATATTTTACCTAATCAAGCAACCGGAGCTTGGAAGTAGACATACTGAAAATGTCCGTGTTTTGTTTTTGTTTTTGTTTTTTTTCCAAAATATATTTTCTGCTAAGTATCTCATATATTGTCTTTCTTCTTTATGGCTGATGAGATTCACACTTTTTGTAAACTGAATGGTCTCCCTTTAGCATATTATAACTTGTTAACCAAAACAAGGTCAGCTGGAAAAGTCAGGAGGAAATGGTTTCAGAATTACACTTTTGGCTATGTGCTTTTTCACTATTTCCCTTTCATGTTGCCCTTCTTAGGCTGCTTTACCTAGCAAACCTCAGCTGCAAAATAAGCAGATAAGAACTTCACTAAAAATATACTAACATTTTAGAACAGTGTCTGTATCAGAGTCTGCATCGGTGTTATGATACAAGCCATAGTCAGGAGAACAATTTGAATTTTGACATGCAAATAGGACTACAAATGCATCCCATTCTGTCTTTGTAATTCCCACACTCAATATGAATACAGAATGTGCCTTTTAAACTGAAGAGGGTTCTCACTTTGAATATATTGTCTCATATCTTCAGGGTAAATGCTTCCAAAAAAAGATGAACAGTAGGAGAAAAACATGTGGTTTAACATCAGACATCTTTTGTCAGCTTAGCTGAGACAAAAAAAAAGGCCTTCTATCTGGCCTTTTGCTTTTGTTTAGGATGTAGTTTACGAGAATTCACATAATTACTTAAATTTCCCTTATGAGTACTACTGAGGAAACAAAAGAAAGTCAATACTGGAAAAGTGTAAAATGTTTTTAAACAAATTATAACTGATGCTGTTATATAAGAACATCTGATACCTAAGACAAATTCATTTCTGAAAGGCTAGAGGAGAGGGTATTTACTTCTTTGTTTTTCGCTTTGTGCAAGGAATGGCCACTTTCTTTCCTCCCCAAAACAGAGAAATCTTTTAAACTATTTTTGACATTTTAAAATTATTTTTGTCTGGATGGAAATCAGTTTGGAGTGAGGACAGCCAAGATGAGTTCCAGAAAGCAGAGAAACAACCAAAACCCGCTGGATTCAAGGTTTGTGCGAAGCTGTTTAGGGCTGGTCAAGAGGAAATGCTAAGTATAGAGTGCCAATAAATTATATAAATATTCCATGGAACTTATGTGTGCTCTTGATCTCTAAGTGACATGCATCTCATGCAGATGGCTGGTTTCAAGAAATGTGAGGAATATTTGCAAGAGCACTCTCCTGGTGCTTTCAATTCTTCAGCAGAAGAACCCAGCCTATTGAGGTCCCTCTGGATGGCAACACGGCCCTCTGCGTATCAGCCATTTGCTCCAGTTTTGTGTCATCTACAAACTTACTGGGGGTACACTCTGCCACGTCATCCAGATCATTAATGAAGATGACAAACGGAACGTATACTGACCCCTGAGTTACCCTGCTAGTTGCCAGCCTCCAAACAGACTTCCTGACACTGATCACCAGCCTCTGGGCCTGGCAGTTCAGCCAGTTTTCAGTCCACCTCACTGTCTGCTCATCTACCCCATACTTCATCAGCTTCTCGATGAGGATCCTATGGGAGACAGTACCAAAAGCCTTACTGATGTCAAGGCAGACAATAGCCACTGTTCTCCCCTGGTCTACTGAGACACTCATTTCATCATAGAAGGTTAGCAGGTTGGTCAAGCATGACTTTCCCTTTGTGAATCCATGCTGACTATTCCTGATCAACTTCTTGTCCTTCATGTGCTTGGCAATGGTTTCCAGGATTACCTGCTCCATTACCTTCCCAGGGATCGAGGTGAGGCTGATCGGCCTGTAGTTCCCTGGGTCCTGCTTCTTGTCCTTTTTGAAGGCAGGAGCAACATTTGCTTTCTGCCAGTCCTCAGGCACCTCTCCCAGTTGCCATGATTGTTCAAAGATTACTAATTTTGCTTTGAGGATCTATTTTAACATCTAAAGAGCTAGAATGCAAACTACATACTATTTGTTGTTATTTGTTCTTATTAAGCCTATTGAATGGAAAAGGTAACAGGTAACAGATAAAAGGCAACTACCTGACACATGTCCCAGTAAGGAATGAGTCAGTAGAGAATAAATACAATCCTAAAGCTGTAAGATTGTTGGAACAGTTAAACAGGAATTTTAGATACTGTTCCATTTCTACATATTCACACAAGGCGAAGATATCAGCAGACTTGACTTGGCTGAGAACCAGCAGACAGGCTCACAGAAGTCCATGTACATTCCAAAATCAAATCTAACTTTCAAAGCATGCACATCTGTCATATGTCCTGCAGATACTATTATGGTGTTATCCACAAGTCCTTTACCATCCCAAACAGATTACTCTGTGTCTTATCCCTGGCAAAGTCAGTGAAGAGTTAAATCCACCTGTATACGGCGTAAATCATCAATTTATGTTAATCTGCACAGAATATTAGAATCAACGTATGAGAAAGTTTCACACTCAGGTTTGAATATTGCTTAACAGGTGGTTACAGTTTTTTGCCTTATGGTGGCTTTTATTCGTTAACAGTCTTTGTTTACTGTCTGGGCAGAAAGATTCACAGTCAGCCATTTACATTTCCAAAGCATGAGAAAGCAGACACCGATGAAGTGACGATAAGATCCCAAATCTTTCTCTGCTGAGAGAAGGATTAAGGAATTGCTGGGAAAGAGAGGAGTTTTAGATCTGAATAGATCACCGGAGGAACCTCCCATACAAAGAGAATAAAGGAGTCCTTAACCAGGGGTCCCCTTCTGTGGTAGTTCTGGATGGGGGAAGATTTTCTTGAGAAGCCCAGTCACCAGGACACAGATTATTAAGCATCTGCCAGCTAATTAAAAGAACGCTGTAGTGGAAGTGACACCATAAAAGCTCAGTGCTAGGTGAGCACTGACTTCTTCATTTTCATCCTGCATATTTATGCCTTTATACATCCTTGTGTCCTAATCAGTCTATTTTGCAATTGTTTCTGTGCTGATTTAGCTGAAGTAGTTCTTTAAGAAAACTGGTGAATATGAGGGCACTCCCTCCTTAGAGACATGATGGGACATTGTAAAAGAGTTTGGCTTCCAGTGCATTGATCTGCAGTTTCCAAAGGTGATAGGCTCTAGCTCCACTTAAGCAGCATGTCTGATTTGGGAATTGGCAATTCAGGGGCTAAAGAGGGAAAAACAGTTGCCATTTCCCTCTTTAGCTGTATGCAGTTTAGTTGGGAACATACTTAAACTCCAAGGATGTCTAGGGATCTTATGACAATTTTTAGGAAAGCTTCTCCTGAGTTAATATAATTTAGTATCATTTTAAAGAAAACTACTTAGGTGTAGCTTTCCACCATTCAAAGTGCCAAACTACCATTCAAGTGCCTACTCAAGCAATTAATGGGAGTTTTGTGTAAGGAATTACGGTGATCCAAACAAACAAACATATTTTTTCTCAATAGTCTTTTTAAAAATTAATCTTATAAGGAAAGGGAGTAAAAAATTCAGAGAGGAATAAAATTTACTAATCCTAAAGAATATAAAGGTGTTGCTGTTTATGTGTTACAATGGTTAAAGTCCCATTTCTATAAGACTCAGATAGCTGTTTTAATGCAAGTCACCAAATAAAATATTCATTAAAAAGCAATAGCTTTTAGCAATAACAGTTTGGTTATTAGGGAAAAATGACAGAGAATATGTGAGGAAAAATTTTTTATTACTAGTGTTTTGTAGTTTGAATCTAATTTCTTCATTTAGAGGCTTTCCTAATAGAATTAAACAATTCAACAAAGCACAAAAATTCAGGCAAACATAGCATTAGAAACAACTAATTAGTAAGCAATTATAAGTAAGAGGAGAATATTAACAATTGCACTCATTTCTTTCTGATTGCTTCTGAGGAATGCATGTATTG
This sequence comes from Cariama cristata, assembly GCF_000690535.1. Lineage (NCBI taxonomy): Eukaryota > Metazoa > Chordata > Aves > Cariamiformes > Cariamidae > Cariama > Cariama cristata. The sequence goes on along the minus strand of NW_009619199.1, from coordinate 191,684 downwards.
TGTTTTGGTTCAGCAATCAAACTGAACCACACAAGAACAAAGAAGACTTGTTCCAACAACTGGGGAGCTGAAGTTTTTTTCACTTACTAAAGGGCAAGAAAGAGAAGGAGGTACTTTCCCCCTTGCTCTGCTTCTCTCCCGATGAAACATTTTGAGCTCTTTCCTTTAACATCTCAGTAAAATCACAGTATGACAGACTGGCCAGAGAAAGCACAGGGGCAGATGGGGAAGGGAAGTGGTGTGGAATTTTCTAAAATAAGCATTTAATTATTTGTGCTTAGTGGCACTGTGTAACTGACATTTAGTTAAATCCCTTCTCTCTGAATAGCAAAGCTGGATGCTGAGGGGCTATGAAGGAGACCAAATACTGTTTTCTTAAATTCGCAACAAGGTCTAAGTTTAGATACTGGCTGTTCAAAACAACATAGTTTGCTTCAAAAATTAGATTTGTCTTTTTTTGATAAATCCTTTTCAACTTCTTTCTTATTATTGAGCACGCTGTACAGCCACACTACTGCCATTCTCAGGAAGCACAATGCTTAATGAGAAGGAGGAAGGGGAAAAGAAGAGGAGAAAACTTCTTACACATGGGCAAGAAACATCACTATCACTTTAAATCAATTCTATGTATCTAAAAAACATCCCTTTAAAACGACATTTTTCTAGTATTGTACAGACAATGTGTAGATAGGGAAAAAAAGAAATTGTCCCATGAGGGTAGTTCTTTTGCATCTTATTTTGTGTCTTGGATAAGGAAAGAAAATGAAGAACAGTCAGAAAGTAGCTCTCAAAGCTACTTTCAAAGTGTCTGTGATATAATGCAACTAATTGCTCATGTTTGCAAAGGCCATCCAAGTTTTCATATCCATTTTAGCACGGGGTCTGTCAGATAATAAGTTGTTTAATGAAAAAGTACTAAAGTTGTTTGAGTAGCAGAACTAAATACTAGCAACAACATTGTTGTTACAGCCATGAGAACTTGGATCGTGTATTCTTAATGGCTCTTTTTCAAGCATTGTGGGACTGCAAGTTCTGCAGAAGGTAAAATAGCTATCCTTCAAAAGAATAAATACACTTTCTTTCAAAAACAGTGCTCAGCAACGAGCAAAAAACACCCAGAAGATTGTCCCATTTCTTTTGAGTGTCTGTGGTCCCAACTCACTCGGGAAATTTGCTAAATACACAAAAGAAAACAGCCTTTATCAGTGTTTCAATCAGTGGGACAAAAACAGTACCAGTACAAAGCCAGTAGTACACACCTCTAACACCACTTTCTTGGTATAAAACATGTTGTAAATTTGTCAAATCAATAGTGCTCGAAGGTCACTCTGGTAATATTTCATGTCATTGGAGGGGAAAAATATCACCAGAGTGAAAATATATATAAGATCAAAAGACCAGAACTGATTAAAAGCAGTTATGATTTGTTACTTATCAAAGTCGGTGCTCTTTTTGAAACATAACAGCAAAGCTCAATGAATGAGATCTTTATTCTAACAAAACCAATTTCTGCAACAAAAGGTGAAATTTATTATTTCTGTCTTTTAGCTTGAATGTGATAGATGACACCTAACAACCATTTAAAGGAGTAAAGAATTCTGTATTTTGCTAACTGGGTCTTGCATTGTCTACTAAGGAGGATTAATGGATAAATAAGCTGTATATTTAGAGAAAAGTGTTATATTTCCATGTTATGGTTACTGCGCACAAACCATGTAATTCTCACATAAACATGTGAACATCCCCAAAGTGACATTCCCCTAAAATTCATTAAAAAATTATTTTTGTTAGACATTAAAACCATGAAACATGTAACACTGCGATACATATGTGGTAATACAGACACTTCCAACAAAGTAAGAATCTGAGTACACAGCCTTTGCAATTTTGCTAGCATAGAGCTTTCAAATGAATCTGGTACTGGCATTATGTGTTTTATTAGTGAAACATAGGAGCAATCAAATGAATCATTCAAGAAACTATAATTAAAAGGGACTGAAAATTAATGCAGGCCTGATCCAAAGCCTATTAAAATCTGTTGGATTTTTTCACAGTCTGCTGTGGTAACTACGTGAGACTACAGTGGTGTTTGATGGGTAGCAATATAGAACTGGATTTTATTGCTATTGCTCAATAAACAATGATGGTGTCTTGATAGGATGCACTGTGTGCATGATCATGTACCTTAGGCATGTTGACATGACCTGGTCTCTCTCGACTCATCCCTATGGCCAGCATGTTCAACTAATGTAATTATAACATATTACATTAAAATAATTGTTTCTAATAAACTGTCAGTCACTAAAAGATTGGTTTAAACTTTGCATACAAACACATTTATGCACACAAAAAAGTATAAACACAAAGAAGATGGTAAAAACAATAAGGGATCTTATTATGTTAACAAGAATGGATACCAATAACTGGAAGTTATTTCCAGGTACTTGTTTAGCTGTGAAGCCATGGGATGGAGAGGAGAGGAGAGGAAAAAAAGGGTGGAGAATAGAGGGGAGGGGAGAGGAACGGTAAATGATAAGGCTGTTAAGCAACTCATGAAAGTGAAGCTGGTGTTTGAATGATACAAGTGCTTTCTTCATTTCAGTTATCATTCTAACTGAAATCTTTATTAAATAATGGGTATTTTTTTGATGTGTATAGCATTATGTGTAGACATTTATCTTCCTCAGTGAGAACTTTTCTGCTGGGAGCAGCAGCACTTCTTTATGACAGTAAAAACTCAGGAAAGAGACAGTGCTTGAACTATGCTATTGACAAACCCTGGCAGGCCCAAATTCATCCTGCTTAACATCAGGCACTAGAGGCACTGCCTTCTGGATTTAGCTCTAGCCACATGACGTAGTGGTACGAAGCAATTCAGATTTCGATGCATGAGCTGGAGAAGTTCCTCTCTCATTGACCATGGAACTTGCTCAAATATGCTTTTATTTAAGTGCTTATCATTAGGAGGATCATATCTGTGCCTGTGTGCTACTTGCAATGAAAGATTCCTCTCTCATTGACCATGGAACTTGCTCAAATATGCTTTTATTTAAGTGCTTATCATTAGGAGGATATCATATCTGTGCCTGTGTGCTACTTGTAATGAAAGATGAAGCTAAATTAGAATATCTTCCTCAAACTGATGTTGGACAGTTCTAGGAACAAGGTAAACCAGAAAGAAACTATAGGAGCTCAATAGGCTGGCTTCTTTAAAATATTTCACAGCATCTGCTGTCAGTTCTGGTCTCACCAATTAAGAACTGCACCACATAATTATGATTTGTCCACTGTATTTGACTATATTGATGATAACCTGGAAATATGAACTCCAACATCAGGATGCCTGTTGACCTATGTTGATAAAAAAGTAAGACATTTGCTCTGTCCTCTGAGCAATGTCCCCATTAGAAGAGAAGGAATATGACACTAGAGGAATTACTTTCCTAAAGTTCACAAGGGATTTGAAGAATGGCCATTTATCTGAAACAAAGGTAAGTAATCTCTGACTTGGAAAACTGTTGAAGAATTAAATTTTGTACAGAACTTTGTTTCTTTGAGATACGTAATGGAAACACATAATATGTACATTTTTTCTCTTTTCTTGCAGTATGATTTAAGAAGCTATACCAGTCATATCAAGGGACAAAATCAACTTAACAATGAGAAGCATTAAGACACTAGATATTGATATTTCATTTGTGGCATAATCGTTCAGAGACTTATACTGAGAGCGTTTGTTTGTTTGTTTGGTTTTTTTTTTCATTTGACTTGGCACAGATTTAGTATATATTTATAAATGCTTGGAGCCACTTAGTTTAATTTTAGCAAAATATTTTGACCCAGTTAAGAGGAAGGGAATGAAATCATTGTCCAACAGGCATAAATAACATTACTAATTGGGTTCATTTTGCAAATTAGGCAAATCAGATTCTCATTACTGGACCTAAACCAGTGTGCTAAATGTATTTTTTCATAGTCTTTTTTCCATGGGCTGTGACCCTCATACATTGTTTAGTTAAACCAATTTATCCCCACATTTATAGAAAATACAGATTTTTCTCTAATAACTTACCAGGCAAATAATTTTTAGGCTTAACATGAGAAGTAATCAGTTAATGAATTAATTGTAAAAAACTCCAACTTTTGATTACCTTGTCCGTTGTCAACTTTTGCTTATCCTCCAAATAATTTTTTTGCCAAAGATCCTTCTTTGTCTCTGGAATCTCCCTCTGGATTCTGAGTTTTCCCTTGGTGCATTCCCTGGTAGAATTTTGCTCATTCCCTTTTGATGTGAACAACCATTCCAAGCTCAGAGGGCACATTATCAAGTGTAATGGGAGAGGTCTAATAATGTTTCTGGACCGAGATTTAGAGTGGACTTCAGACACCTTGAACAACATTTACGTTGAATGACAGCACCTACATTTGAAGTCATGTTCACAAACCAGCTCTCCAATGACAACAGGAAACATCCCTCCATTAGGGACTGCAAAGCTCCCCAGATATTAAACTAAGGGCTGTGCATGTGCATGAGCCACAAGAGCTAGCTACATATACTATTAGATATGTTTGATAGCATAAGAATCAGTACAGAATGATTTCTAAATTTTACCCAGTAACCATTTTGAAGTATTTTAGGTAAAGATGTTTCTGAAGGAGGAACAGACGTTTATATCAAATAGATAAATCTGGACTATTAACCTCCAGCACCAATGACTCTTGCATCAACGGATCTGGAATTGTGCAAATTCAAGAGGAACAGGCACCTGGTGTTCCACCCATATTATTCTGTAACTCAGTAGCCTTAGTGCCCTTCTGGGAAGTCGAAGGTGTAAAGCTGAGTCTCTTCAGGTGAAGAGGGCTCTGAAAGAGTATCAGCTAAATCACTTGGAGAGTACACAATGACTACACAGGTATAGAGAAAGTATCATCGTCATGACCATTTTAAAAACAAAGTAATTACAGATGCATTTTGTCAAGGGTCTGGACCTTGCCGATGGGTTAGTTGTACTCAAAGCATGTCTGGCAGACAGGAATTGTTAACCAAGTTTCTGGATCCTAATGAAGTTTTTGTAAGAACTGGGCACTAGTCCAGCAGTTTTTCCTGTTTCAAAAATGGATATGTAGGGGTCAAAAAATTCTGTGCTGACATGGGAAGGTGCCTTATGGATGTAGAAACTTTAAGCTTTATGGAACCTCTTTGACAGACTGTTTGGGAAGTTAAAAACAACTAAAATAATGTTTTGGGACTGCTCTTACGTTTTTAACAGTGGTTTTCACTCTGGCAAGGACTCTCTCTGCTCGTTAATCTTCACGATTTCTGTCTTGCCGATTTTGAATGAGAGTCTATCAATGGCGTCTGTAAAGCATATTCATGATTGTGGCATAGCTAAAGTTTGCATAATAAGAAGAAAAAGTTCTCAGTAATTTGAAGACTGGCCTAGTAAACTTCAAGTGCTATTAACATGTAGCTAATATTTAGATGCTACATAGAAATGAAACTGATTCAACCCCTCTTTTGTCACTGTGTTGGAAACTGTGAAAACTTACGATTGTTTACTGGGGAGGTGGACTTTAAACTGATTCCAAGTAACTCTTATCATAATGCAGAGCTGATTGAGAATCGTTCTCAGTAATTCCTAATTGTAAACAAATCTTGACAACAAATAAACTCAAGGTAAGGTAATAGAATTACCAAATACAGCCAAAAGGAGATTAATTTAGATCTAGGTTAGATGTCCTCCCATAGAAGACACAGTAGGAACCCAAAGTGCTTCTAGGTTCTCCCTATGAAGTTCTTTGTTTCAAAAGATAAAACTTACCCCCTGTAATTCATAATTTAGACAACTATGTCACACTATGCTGAGAGGCTATCTATAAGCTTATAATTAACATAAAACCTGATGTATTGTTCTAATTTGTGGTATGTATTTACAGATTTTGAGTTTCCAAACTTACTGCATCTATAAGAAGTATTCCAGTGACATTTAATCAGCTTCAGACCAGATGATAAAGCTTTCATTTTACCTAGCTACCACAATATGGCTGATATTTCCCCCTTATATGGCTTTTCTATGTAGGAAAAATCAGGAAGATTAATTCAAGCTAAGTTTAAAAATGGATTAATTAGGCCATATAAAAGTGTTGCATAGGCACTCATTCAGAATTAAAGCAGCGTCAGTGAAATTTTCATCAATTTCAAAATAGATTAAACTAAATTAAATCAAGGTCACCTTAGTTCTTAATAAGTGACCACTCAAGCATTTAGCACTGTTTCACTGAGCTGTTCAAACATTCACCTCTTCTTAATGCACAGTATTCCTCCATGTCTCCACTTAGACAAGCCTGCTGAGTATTTCTTTAAAAGTCAACTTCAGGATAGTGGAATGACTAACACCAAGTTGTTGGAAAGCCTGCATACGCACTCTGCTCTTCACAATTTTAACAAACATGAAATGTTGAGACATTCATGCATGTCCACAGAATGGAGGCTGCTCTACACGGACTCTCTTGCAAGCAGCCTCAGTGCGCAGCTCATCCTGCTCTCACACTGAGCGCTTGTGCTGCAGTGATGAGCACCCTGGAAAATCTTACTGAATGAGAATATTCTACATAGACACAAGTCTTGTAAATGAATGAGCACAGATCTTATACAAAAAATTCTGACATTTCTCAGAGTGCCAGTTCCTTCTATTATTTTCCAGCCAACGGCACACTTTCTTATGTCCAGAAAATACATTAATATTAGTGATTTATTGCTGAATTCTGGTGAGAAGAAAATGATTAATCTCTAACATAAATTATTTCAAGGATGCTGTTATTGTTTTCTTTATTACTTTCAGAGACACAGCTGTTACAGTTAATGGTCCTTTCCTTGATCTATATTTCTATTTTGAGAAAGGATATCACATCTTTTCTCCTCAACATTTTTGTTCAGTTTCTTTGCATTCTAGTTGCATTCAAATGGTCAGCTTCAGGAGTATGAGCTTATGCAGCTGAAGTTCTGGAAGAAACTGCTGACAGAGTACCAGAACCACCACACATCTGAGATACACAGACTGTCTGGGTGGCAAGGAGAGTAGAAAATAATAGTGTCTGCAGTTCATCACCTGTCTATAGATGAGAGTTACCTGTCCTGTAGTAATTAAGTTCTTGCCTTCTCATTTGAATATTGTGCATTATTTTTAAAGTAGTTCAATGCTTCTGTTTTATAGAATAGTACCAATATGTTTGTGCCTAATGAAACTGACAAAACCTGCAACTTCAGAATAAAGCAAAAGGTCATATTTTCCCCAAAAGTTTTCAAATGCTTCAGAACCAAAGAAAAAATAAAGTAGTCTCATTCTCTTTCAAAATAATGATCCATGGAAAAAATCTTACATGTTGCACTGCTGACAAGTTTATGTTCCCTTAGCATTGAGGAAACATCCTTGACGGTCTCTCAAATGGCTCTCATACCAAATCTCACATTAAAGAGAATTTTCTGTTTTTGCAGATTTGGAAATTGGATTTGCATTGGAAAATATCTTACAGGAAGACAGAAAATGCAAAGCAATAAAACAATCTTACAGTAATAAACTAATTAACCACATGCTAATACAGACATGTAATGAATTACTGGAGTTGCTGAGGTTTTCGTGTGGTGATCACTATGTGCCATTGGATATCTTTTGCTGATAATATGATGAAATGATTCCTCTTCATGCTAGAAAACATCTGAGAAACTGCATTGCTCTCTATCACGGCAGCAGCAGAGGAAAAATCTAGCTGAGAAATGCTTTTTGTCATAAAAGTGCTAGCATAGTGTGTTCATATAAACAGTATTCCAATGCTTAATGATAATTTTAGTTTGCCCAGAGGTCCAACTTCTTTGACTAGACAGTAAGTATAGAAGTTCTCATGTCCAGGAAAGTTTTAAACCTCTAATAATATATGAGGGTAGATGCATGAATTACATAAGTATATTTACGACACATCTATTTACACAGAAGTTAACATGACTAGTTTGATTTCTCTTGACCTTGAGAATAATCCACATGTTTCTCTAATTTAACAAAGAAATTTATACTGGATTAGTATCAATCTTATTATTTCTCACTTTTCATGCTCTTCCATCACAGCCTCTCTCTACTTCCACCGCATTTGCACATCTATGGGCTTAGATAACAGCGTAGCAAAAACATCGACCTCTTCAACTAACTGTATGACAAATGCAACACACATTGTTTCCTGAGTTTTCAGCCATGAGCACAGTTACAAGGTAATTGCACTAAACATAATTAATTTTTGATTAATTTAGATTTTTGTACTCTGCTATATGCCTTAAACAAACTAGGAATTATATAAAAGCACACAGCTGTTCATATAAAGGGTATGGTAGGTAGTCCTCACCACGGAGCTGAATTTGCACACTCCTCAAATTTTACTCCAAGAGTCAAAAAATCTGTTTCTATGTGCTTGCAAATGCCTATGTTACAAGAGAGAAGAAAAAAAAAATGGAGTTCCAAGAATTCCCATTTTTTTTTGTGGGTAAGTTTGAGTTCGTGTACAGGTGTCAAATTTGACATTTAGGACAGGAGAAAGAAGAGGAAAGGATTCTAAGTAATTGCTTGCAGCTTTACAGGGGAGTGAAATTTTGTGTCTACTGCACATATGACGATTGTTTATGAGAGGTACAGTACTGCTTAAAATTCTGTTTAACTGTGGAGCATTCTAAAATTGAAGATATATACAGCTTTTTAAATTGCTCATTTTTCTTTCTCTGATTGCTTTTTAATATCTGGGAAAGATTGAAGGACTCTGATCAAAATTTCAGGACACGTGAATGTACTCTATTCACCCCCTGAAAGCTGAAAGAAGATTTACTATTTAAATTTTTAGATTAGCTCAGAATGTGTAAATCCTTTTCTACTGTCATTTATCAGCAAAAAGTATTAGTATTCAGCACACTGGGGAAAATGCACTGGTTTCATCTGCAAACAGAACAGGCAAAAGCTATCAAGTTCCAATTCAAGTGTACATGACCTAGGATTTGGTCTCAACTTTTAAATTCTCAATTTAAGCAAAAACCAAAGAACAAAATTTATAAAGAGAAATCACTTTGATGTTCTTCTGGAAATCTTTCATCCATTGTCTGAAAGCTAACTTATTCTTTTCAGCGGACAAAGAATAGTTTGAAAATACTTACATAGTAAATTCAGTTTTCAAAGCCAGTTACAATGAAATATTTGCACAGAATTGCTTATGATCTGGGAAATACCAAGTCAAGAATAATTACACAATGATAATGTGCAATTAAATTAACCAATCATAACAATTACTGTATATGAAAGCCACAGTAACAGGTTTTGAATGACATAAACTTTGCAGTAGTGTGATTTTAGTACATTCCTGTTTTATGCTGAATTTGGAATTTTGCTCCGCAAGATAATTATTTTCTCTCCTGGCAAAATCTGTGGTTTAACTTCCTGATTATTTATTATGATTAGCATCACTTGATCTATATGAATTCCATATTAATAAAGTAGTAATAACTTTTTGCTAGCATAGATTCTACCTTCTGTACCTATCAGTTAACAATAGAATCATTAAAAGGAATTAAAGTCTATATCTGACTCTATAACTCTGTATTCCTGATTAAAAAAAAAGATAAAAAGAAAGCTAAGTCATTCTTTAATATAAATGTAGATGCCCTTATACAACAGTCTTGTGAGCCATGTGTGCATTTTCTCTTTCTGATGTCAGATTGTTCTGTACTTGTTTTATACTTAGCCACCTTTTTTATTATGATGTATTATATTATTATTTATTAAGTTCATACATATGGATAAATAGATATTTCCAAATACATAGATACACATAACTACACATATATTACGCATTTTATATCAAGTGTGTAGGACTCTGAAGCATTCTACTTATAGTAAAAGAGGTAAAAAACTCAAATACAAGAAAAGAGTCTAGATGATTAGAGGTGAAATTCTTTCCTCAGTAGTTTAAGACAACAAAGTTGCACTGGGAACATCCGTATTAATAGTCAGTTCGTATTTTCTCTGTAAACGAGTTACACCTCACAGGTTGCATTAAAGGCTTCAATCCTTGTCTGTCATGAGTTAGTTCAGTTCCACTGAAGTCATAGGGATTAATTTACACTAGTCAAGAATTTGGAACATACTGTTATTTTTACTATAAACTATGAAAAAATGGAGCTAACTGATAACACAATGCGGGGAGTTTTCATCTTGAGTTGCCCTACCTTTATTCACCTTTTTTGCAAGGGAGTTGGGGTGGAGGGCACACTGTGATGGGAGACAATATTTATTAATGTGAGAGAAAATGAATTGAACTTGCTTCTCCTTATACGGTTTTGTTACAGAACAGATTTTCTATGAGGAGTATATGTTTGTTTTAAATAATGCACTGCCAAATTAATTGCAGGCTACTTGGTTTATAAAGTAATTCACTGAATATATCTTTAAAAGTTTAGGAAGGTGGTAAAGCAGTACCATTTGTGCAAATCATTCTCCACGGGAATAATATTTATAGATTTGATTTACCTGGCTTACCTCGCACCTAGCCCTTTAGACTTGAATGAGAGATGTGAAAAGATTGCAAGTGTGTTCTCCCTTACAAAAAAAAAAAACCAAACACAAAACCCCACAACCAAAAACTGCCAAACAAAAAGGAAAATTTTGGAAATGGAAAGGAAGTTCCTTTACAATAAAGGAAAATCATGTACCTGATGTCAGGTTGTGATGTCGTGGGGCTTCTTTTACTGGTGGGACTCCTAAAGAACAAAACATAGATGATAAATGAATTTCCAGGCCAATATATTTAAATAAATTTCAATAAGAAACATGCTAGTTTCTTGGAATTAACTCATAGATAGGAATCTCTATAAACCAGACTTTTTAAAGCGTGACTTTCCTAGTAAATTATTTAAACATAGAAATTTGATGTCTAGTAAAACCATAGAAGTAAACTGCTTCCAGACACTAATTTAGCAAGCTTGCACTAGTACAACTAACTAGCTGTTACCCTTCGAGGTTCCAGGACTTCAATATACAATGGTTACATGCAAGTCACTGCCTTTAACCAATGTAGAGAAGAGATTTATGTCTTCGACCACCAACTTAATAAATTAGTGTAACTTATTACTATTCATTATCTTCAGAGGTATAGCAGAAACCATTTCT
>NW_009619199.1:72127-180458 GCF_000690535.1 Cariama cristata | reverse complement strand
ATTACTGAAGGAAAACAATCAAGACAGTGCTGTGTCCAACAGGTTAGTCAGAATATGGGTGACCATGAAGTCTATCTTACGTGTAAATAGCGCTTCCTCTTAGCAGTGTAGTTATTCTATGATATGAGACTGGTGATCTGAAGCATCACACAAGCTAGGGAGAGGAACTTTGCACTACTTCACTAGGGAGTGTAACAGCAGACTAAGCAGGGACTGCTAATCCGACTGGCCTGCGGATACAGTGCTGGAGGGCCCTGCAGACAGGTTGATGCTGTGCTGGCCAGGGGGGTCACAGGCAGGGCACTGCAGCCACTTTCGGTGTGCTGGGGTAAGCCTTCATGCTCACATGAAGAAGGGCCATCAACCATTCAATTACTAGGGATTTATGTACAATTTCATAATTTTGGCTTACTTGCACGTGTTTAGAAAGACTAACAAAGCTCCTTTTTCCAATCCTATGAAGAAAACTAACATTTGCATTTTCATTGTTCTTTGCAGAGATTTTCATCCCTTTATTACCTTTGGTTTTTTCGTCTTTCAGATGTTTCTTCTCAATTGGTTTTTCTAGCAAGGAAAAAGTAGCACAGTTCAAGATTGATAAATTGACTGCTGAATAGATTATTACCTAGAGTTTTCAAGTAAAATTCCTTGAAAATTAACATAGATCTTTTAAAGGCTGTTTCAAATAGCAGTACATGCATAATTTTTATATCATACTATTTTTATTGTAATCTTCTACATGTATATGCACACACAGAGTAAATTCCTACCTTCTTTTTCCTTAGCTGTCTTTGTTTTTTTCGTGGCTGGAAAGAATTGCAAGGAAACAACGTTAAGTGACAGGCATCAGAAATATGGGGCTCTTACAATAAGGACATTGCACAAAGCTGATCTTCCTAGTAATTTCCCTGGAATAATAAATGGTGGTAAATGTGTCTCATGGCATGTATTCAACACATCTAATATTACAACAGTGGCTGCTACCCTTAGTGGCAGTAGCAGTTCTGGGCTTTCTGAACAACTATTGGAAATTGTTTGAATATTACTGGTTGCAGAGTAGTTTGGAAATTCCTGATAAAGGCTTTAGGCACTAGAATTCTGTAATTCCCTAACTACTGCCAGAACGGTCTAATTATTGGTGGCCAAAATGCACCAGGGAAGGATCCCTCTGTCTATTGCCTGTTTCTTACTCTCTTTCCCGGAGCAATCTCAATCATCTGAAACAAATAAACAAAATAAAGCCCTAGGATATGGACATAGATGGACTTTTAGAACCACCAAATGGGACCATTCTGAAGTCCTGCATCAGTAGATTCTGATTTATTTTATTTAGCTTATTTTTCTCTAATTGTACATTCACTTAGAACGTGTGCTTTTTTCTTTTCAGCATCCTTTTCCCCAGCTTGCAAACACAGATATTTGGTCTGTGACTTCATTCAACACGGCAGATTGAAATTAAGTAAGGTGTATTGCTTCAGGCGCCTGGGCCCATTTCAGTATTCTCTCTTGACTACAGCAGAAAACTGGCAGGCTGCCTTCAAATTGTTAATTTGTACTTGATATTGTCCAACCAGTTGTAATAACACGTTGTTCAATGACCTCTGGTGTGTGTGTTATCTGATTAGCACTAGCTTGCTCAGTGCTGATCACCTGTGTCTAACTCATCAAAACATGCTGCAGAAGATGAACAGGGAAAATAACAGAACCGACTGATCAGAACAGCTTTTGGTAGAGAACTGCGTAGCTGCAATGCTGTCAGTTAATCAATGCTGGTTTACATTAGCATTGTTCATTGTTGATGAACAATATGTATTAATCAACACTGGTATTAATTCTTTCCATGAGACATACCAGAGAAATCTAATATTTACCTGCTGTTGGGATTTCACCTGTTGGCACTCCAGAAAAATAATCAGAAATGAAGAAGTGGGGAAGGAAAAGAACATGAGATTCAGTACCTTGTTTTTTCAAGGCAAGTAACCATTTAAATAGATCTTCTTTTTCATCTGCAACTTTTCTGCAGGGTATTAATTTGCCAACAAATGTACCTTAACAATGGGCCTGTACAGAGAATTTCACAGTGAAAGCTAAGAGTCTCACTCTTTGAAGTGCTATAATCCAGCATGCAATGGTTCCTGCAAATGCAAACAGTGTGCCAATCAAAGCTTTCCAGCAAGCAAATATTTAAATAAAGTTATTTTTAAATGTGCATTCAAGGTTATAGCTGACTATGCTATTTTCCAAAAAAGTGTATCCAGTTTAACTGTTACCTCTCTTTTCTTACCATCCACACATCCCAGCCAAAGACTGACATTGACCTTGAACAGCTGGCATTCCTCCTCTGTATAACTGTTTCTCCTGCATTATCGGTTTGCCTTGTCTTTTAAGAGTAAAAGCCCTTGAGAGCTGGAAAAATTTTGACTGCATCTTTGCACATCACCTAGCACAAAAGCAGCATATATTCCCGTGCTACTATAAAACCCATAAAAATTAATGAAAATTGATCAATTCAATGGGATAGAAATTCCCTGGTGTAAACCATGATTACACTTTTTAAGTCAAAGGAATGAATTAAATTGTGACCTGGAATCCAAGAATTTTTTACCCATCGCTACTTCATTAGTCCCAGTTTTATTTTAGAACACAATTTTAAGGAAGGATAATAACCTCACTAACCATGCAAAACCTTTTTTCCTTGAACCTAGAGCTGGATAAAAAGGGAATATGCTCATAAAACATTTCAGGGTCTACTTTGATTGAATTATCTCTGTATTTTCTTCATGCTGAGTTTTGGCTTCAGATGAACACGAGGTTCTACAGCTCACACCAAGGTGAAAATGTTTCAATCAATGCTTTTTCCACAGGAGGACTGAGCAGTTAAGCATGATTTTCACTAACACATGCCATGAAACATTCATTCAGGTCTTCGTTCATAAGGAGACTCATTGATGTCAGTGCTCAACACTTAGGCATCACAGGCATTCAGCATGCTGGTGTTAAGTGCTAACACGCTGAAGTCCTTTAATAGTTACATTTCTGCTTATGATCATGCTCATAGTTGCTGAAAGCTGATACATTATTGCAACGTTACCCATGGATTAATACCTCTTCTCATTTTCAGAAGAAAAAAAAAGATTTGTCTGAGACACTAAATCTGGGAAAGGGATTTATGCTCTCACTCCCTGAGGCGGTGTCTGACTGAGGGATTGGGACCATCCCAGTTATATGCATATATCCTAATTTAGGGTTAATGATTGATTCTGAGTTTCATTACACGTTCAGATTTGATATAGGATCAATTGCTGTCAAAGACCCTCCTGCATGCTAAAACAGAAAAAGTGAAAAATAAGATAGTTTACTAATTGCTTTTATAATTGAGTGAGTGGCTGTGTGGCATTTAGCTGCCTGCTGGGTTACACCACTACAGCAGGTTACTATAAAAATTTATTTGTTTTTAATCTGGGGACTTTTCAAACTCAGTCTTGTATTTCTGTACATAACCTGTCATTCACTTAATGATACAATCTCTCTACTGATTTAAACCCCATTTACTTTTACGGTAAGACTGCACAGGGTACAGTGTGTGAATAAATTCGGCCCAGGATAAATGCATGGATTTATTTTACATTCCTACTAGACTTTAACTTCAAAATCAGTGAGCATTTTGTGTCCATGGCTACATCTCATACTGAATTACATGATAACTATGTTCATGTTATGGCAAGTATACTGCACACCTGGCTGAGAAATACACAAAGCAAAGCTATATAGAGCTCTAGAAATAGAGGCGGCAGTGATCCAACTAAGTGTTCTTCTTTAAGTGGAAAAAAGCAATTTAAAATAGGTAGCTCTGGTGCTTAAAATCTTGAACTAGATCTATTCAAGGATGGTTAGCTCAAAATAGGCAGTGTAAACAGAATTACTTTTGTATATGATCATAGGTCTGCTTGTTACAGTTTTTTATTTTATCTTTTTTTTCTTTTGTATTTTTTTTCATTTTCTTTTTCTAAAGGCACTGTTAACCTTTATAATCATTTCAAACAGCAGGATATAAGCTCAAGAATGTGGTACAAACATCCCTCGGCAAAGGTCAAGGGAAAATATCTTGGCTATTCCTTATATGCACATTATGCCAGGGTAATATAGCTCTTGATAAAAAAGCATTGTAGACAGCGATTTTGGGTTAAAATGTTCCTTATTGCAAAAAGCATGAGGAATTAGTCACTGAAAACTCCGATGATTCTCTAATAGTGGAAAGTGCCATCAGTGGGTGTCTCAGATAAATCAGTGCAGAAGATGTCAAATGTCAGTGAACACATCCAGTGAATACAAGACTGAACAAATCTGAATAATGGAATCAAATAGAGGAAAATTTGCTTAAAATACTGGCCAAAATGGAAATAAACCCACTAATAGCTGCAGAGGAAGCAATAACCTTGCAATGATAGCTTGAAAACTGAACACTGCAGTTTAGGATTGCAGATCCTTCAGTGCTGGCACATTTCAGATGCTTCGTGTTCCCCCTTTGCCTTTGGAGCTTGCGTTCTGAATAGTGTTGTGTCTTCTGACAGGTGTTTAAGAGCGTGTTTTCATCTTGTCTAACTTCAAGCACTGAATTTAAGAAGCTTAATGAAATCAATTTGCCTTGTCTTGTCGTCAGGAAGAGGTCTGTGTCTCATGGGGCTTGGCCTTGGTTTTGAATACTCTTTGTAGATTACTTTTCATCAGAATAACACATGGTTTGGTCTTCATGTGCCAGGCATAGTACCAAAAAGAAAACAGAGATCTTATGCTAAAGAGGCTACAACTAATTCATCTGTGAAGGGCCATACTTCAACATTTTCCCAATTCAAAGCATGCAGTGTAAACACTGTCCTGCTGATTGCTGTCTGATCATGATTTGCAGCATATAACGTGTAGTGACTTGCCACAATAAGCATAGATCCCAGTCTTTATCTATTCAGAAATCTTACTGACCTTAACAAGGACATTATCCAATGACTTTACTGGAAGCCTTTGTTATGCAAGAAATTCTCCTTGAATCCTCCTTAAAACTAATCTAAAATGGAAATATTCCTTTCTCTAATTTAATTAAGTTTTTTATTAAAGTAGGAAAAAAAAGGTGTATTGAAAAAAGGCCAAGAATGTGTTTAGTGAATTAATGAAATAAGTCATTTCCAAATGGTAAAAGAAGTAATGAAAGGTTGTCTAATTCAGTTATGTGACATTCCATTTTGTTGCTTTTAATAAACAATATATTTGCATAGGATAAATAATCTGTCTACACGCACCTAAAATCACCAGACATCAACTATGCTACTAGCATAGTTTAGTTTGGTTTTATAAAAAGTAAAAATTGTGAACAGAGTTTGAATGTTGCAGTTTCACTATATTAAATTATAAATGTACTTCGTTTTGGTGTGTTCAGCTGTTACTAAGCAGATGGAGTACAAGAGTATCTGTAGTATAAGCAAGAAAATAGCATTGTCTGACATGACAAAATTGCAAAAATGCAAATTAAGACAACACGCATCTGAAAAGAAGGTTTATATTCCGTAGGAAACAGGATATGACACATACTTGCAGTGTTTTTCAGTTTGACTGGAAAGTAAAAAAAGGAAAGAAAAATGGTCAGAAGTGCCAGGTGGCACTGTTACGGTGGAGAATGGCTTTATTTGTTCTATGTATCTACTGCATATTGAAATATAATTTTGAGTAATTTCACAGTCATTAATAACAACCTAATGATGGATAATGATAGTAGGACTGTTCTCATCTACACATGATAATTGCTGTGTTAGGGTTGAGGATGAATAATACTAACAATAAGAATGTTAATTCTTTACTTATTTCCTTTTATGGAGAAGACTTTTTTAAACCCATGGTGATTGCTTCTCAGGGAAACCAAACAGTGCTGCTTCCTATACCTGCAGTAATTTTGCTCTGTCTTGTACAAGTGAGGCTGCATAGACGCTATGATATACAAAGACATTTATCATAGATGATGGATAGTATCAGGTCATGATCTGAATAGCGTATTGTGTAATACCTGCTGTGGACGAAAATTAAACTATTGCTGGTCCTGAGAAATTGACTCATACAGGAAGACTGTGAAGTCCAAATAAATACCACAAATAATACCACAAATAATTAGCAAAATGAAGCCATTTAAAGCAAGCACTTTCACAGAAAACAGTTCAAATTCTTTGCTGACATAACTTCTTTGACATAGGTGGAATTACAGAAGCAGAAATTTGACCTTTGATACATGTATCTTAAAATGACAACTGGCTTTGTAAATACACACTGTGCTACCTCAGCTATGGTATGACCCGTCAAGGTCAAGGCCATTCTATAGGGCAAAATAGATCACAGGACCATGATTTTGACATTTGTCATATCAATTATATTTTGCAATTTTGTGAAACAATGGTTTCAAAAATAAGGAATGCATAAAATACAGGGGTGCTTACCTAGTTTTGTAGGAGAAACATCTTTTTCGTGTCTGACTGCTTCATGCTCTACATAAAAGAAAGAGCACAACAGAATTGCCATAATGTTTCTAAGTTACAATTTGTATGTACTTTTTTTTTTTTTTTTTAACTAAGAAGGGTTGCATGTATATTTTTCAGGAATAAACATTCATTTTCTCTTGCTTCATGCTGTTATTTTGGAAAAAAGACACATGACTAGTTACTAACAGATTATGCACAAATATATTATTGCCACAAAATAGCGAAGCTCAGTAGTACTGCACATAGATCCACACATAAAGCTACTATTAATGATACTAAAAGTTATGCATGTATCTTAAGGAAGAAGTCAGTTAATAGGGGCTCGCCTCAATTTCAGAAGTGTAATTTGTATCTACTCCCCTTTTTTGTTATTTGAAAGGAAAGCACAGAGCACACTCAGCAACCGTTCACTCAACATTCATGTTATTAATTCAGACATACTTGAGCTGAATTCCCAAAGTCTTGAACACATCCTATTCTATATGGAGAAATTATATCTAACTGTGGAAAATTAGAGAACTAGCACTGCTTGGTAGGCAATACATATTTTTCTTTCTCCCCCCCGCTCTCATTTCTATTTCATTATTATTACTGGAAAAAAAAGTTTGACACTTCGATATTAATTTTGTTGTTGTTGTTGCGGCTTGTGATATGGGAAGCATAGAATGAGTTGACTCCTGTGCTGAAACAATTGGTGATGTCAAACAGACTTTTAAATAGCAATGACAAGACAGCATGTTAAATGAAAGTAAAGGAAGACTATAATTTTAAGCAAAACTAGAAGTTGCTAAGGAAGAAGTTTCATATGTTAAAGTCAAAAAAGCCACACATATCCAGCTATTTTACAGGAATTTTTCTGATCAAGGTAGATACCACGTACTTGCTGGCTTTGCCTGGACTACAGAAGACAAAAGAAAGTAAATTGTAATATTTAGACATAATGAGAAAAGAGATTCCATTTTTTTTTTCTCTTTTTAACATTCAAATATTTTTATGGCAATCAGTTGTCGCTTGTTCCTAGCTTCCCTTACTCATGTAAAGACACACAGCATTCAGATCCCTAAAATGCAGGTAGGCTCTGACATATTTAGACCTTTGCAACTCCCACTAGTGCTGAAATAATGCGGTATCCTGTAATTTAACACGGTAACACATTTATGTATTCCAGGATCATTTCTCCATGTGTAACAGTGTAAATCAGAAGTAGCTCCAGACCAGTCAATAGATGATTGGAAATTTTGGGTGAAGTTCAACTGGTTTGCAACATCAAGAACACACTGGTCTACATTTTTAGTCAGGAGAGCAGTAGTCATCTCCAGAGGCTAGTACACATCATTATAAAATGTTTGTTAAAGAAAGATGGGATGACTTACCCACTGTTTGAAGTTGCCTGTTTCAAGCTCAGTGGGTACTGATGTAAAAACTTACAAGATATTTGTGTAGTGGCTTATGTTAAGTTGGCCAACCTGAAATATTGCATTTTCAGTTTGGTTCCAACAAACAGGAAAAAGATTTGGCAAGCACATGACTCTAAAAAATCTTACAAAAAGTAGTCAAGTCGTGATATTTCTGACAGTTTTTTTTCCCAATCACTGCTAAACCACAGTTTGAGTCTTCTGATTTTACTCACAAACTAAGAGTGAAACTCAGTTGACCCTAAAAATAAAACGGTGAATTTAGATGTGAAAATCCTGTACATTCAAAGATATAATTTATTCCTTCTCCAGACTTGTTTGCCTGTCAGTAATTGCTAACTCATTAAATATTCAGGTTAGAAATATATTGAAGTATTTTGCATCAATTTCTCCAATTCTATTAACAGAAATATAATTTACATGGTTTTGAACAAGCTACAACAGTTTATGGTCAGATAAAAGCTATCAAAACAGTATTTTTATTGGATAACAGACAGAATGCTGCAGAACATAACTTCATTGTAAAATGATAGATCATCATGAGAGTTCTTGTAGAAAGCAATATAAACCCACAAATTAATTATATGAATATTCACAATTAGAGACAGAACCATACTATTCTGTACAACATCTATTCTGCACATCTATTCTGCTACTGCAGAGAAGAAAAGACATATGCAAAATAAGACAGAAATGAGGTAGTAGCCAGCACCATTCAGCTTAAAACAAAAAAACATTTTATTTTATTGAAAATACTCATTATCATATCAAATAAAAAAAACATTGTTGGCATCATTGTCCAAGATTTGGGAACCTTTCATTTTATGTTTGGATCAAGGCTACCCCCAGTAGAACTCAAGAGGTTGATATCTAGAAAAATCCTTCAAGATAGATTTGTATTGGCTGTCAATGATGATGAGAGTGTTCTAATTCCTTGGGTGACTCTTCAGGGCTTCTATAACAGTCAATATTACTTGATTTTTTTTTCTGTCAGCAATATTATTACAAAATCTACAAGGTCTGACTCGTAGAGAAGACCCAAAGACTTAGAGATCAGTTCCAAAAACTTTCTCCCCATAAGCAAGCCAGTTTAAGACCCATCTGAGTTCCTAATTCGACTGGCGATTTATCCTCCTGCATCACTCCCTACTTAGGCACTGGTCTCTGTGCTGTAAATTCAGTCTCTTGCAAGATCTGAGATTGAAAAAAACAAACAGCGATGCCTTACAAGGATATGTGGGATCATTTCAGAGATCTGATTTACAGCTACACCTCATTTCATTAGCCCATCTCTGGCAGAGAAGCTGGAACGAGCAGCTCAAGAGCTGTAATGTCTTGACCTGTCTTCGTCATCAGAAAGACTGTTCTTAGAATTGTATCTGCAATTGCCACTCTGCTGGATTTGCTCTAAGAGTGTTATCAGTCATGTATTTCAAAATACTGTAAAAAAATGATTGCAATGCAAACGTACTAAATTAGATGAGTACTGAATAGTGTTTAACACGCCTTCTCCCCCCAACCCTCTTAAATCAGGAGAGAATGACTTGTTCCTACCTGACTTCTCAGCGGGAGCTGTCTTTTGTTGTTTAATTTTCTCCTCTGTATTGTGAAAGCAACATTAAAATTAGAAATTCACACTGTGTTAGCATAGGTGCATGTAACTGGAAAAATATTTCTATACGTGATATTATACATACGGTTCACAATGACAAAATAAATGCATGTCTTTAGCATCACTTTAGCATCATAGTTGCACTGTAAAATAGTGTGCATGCATTATGAGTTCTGACTGCATGGTGAGATCATACTCCATGGAAAAAATAAATTACTGGGCCTAATCTCTCAGCCACCAGAAACAGCTACATACCTGGTAGTGTCTTTCAGGCAGGCACTCAGATGGAATAATACAACTCTAATAATACAACTATTATAACTTTGTGATCACCTTCCTAAGTGTCCAAGTTCAACAGTTTGGTATTATACAATGCTGAGAACTTCTGCTTAGGTACTACCTAACCACAAATATGAATGGATGTATCCATGTGTGTCTACACTGAAGACGAGAAAGGTACGAAGACCCCCAAGCACATGCTAACTCGCAGAGGCACATCTACATGGGACAGTCTGAATACCAGTTCAAGCCACCTGCTACTGGACAAGCTTAGCTAGACCCAGCTGGATATCTGTCACAAAACCTTAGAGCAGCCCTGAGCTTCTGCTAATCTCACGAGAAAAGCTGCTCAAGTTCACATGCTCTGAGCTGCCTGTGGCTTTGCTCAGCACAGTTCTCAGATGATGTGGACCGATGTTGACATCAGGCACCAGACCTGAGCTGCCTCTCCTCCGAGTAGGATGGTGGATGAAGCTTCAGGCAGAGGCACAGCTGGGACTACACTTTGTGATCAGCTGGGGTTTGTCTTAACTGCCCAACATCCCAGTTAGGTGGGAATTAGGATGTTTATTTTCAGATCTCTACTGTGCCCAGTTTGGTTGACTTGGACTTCACCCTTCCTGATCTTTTCATAGCTCTACTCCCATTTTCTCTCATTTCCCATACCTGAATTCAAATCTCTCTCCTAACCCCTACCTTTCAACATTCACATACATCACTTCTTTTCTTTTTAAATATGTTTAAGACACATTCAGAACCTATTTCCCCTTCCTCTTGCTGATGAAAGCAGTTTACAGCCACATGCCTCTGGCCCCTTCCTCTTCTCCAAGACCTCTGCCAGGCATCAGATTGAAGCTGACAATGGCTGGGTGGAGGTCAGGTCGGGCAGGGATGTCTTGTCCCCTGAAACCATTCAACTTATCTGAGTATTAGTTGGCTAGAAACCCTCCCGGGTAGTCTCTCTGTGCATGCACAAAGCTGCTTGGCTCCTGAATATGAGCAATCTTTCCAGCCTGGCAGTCAAACTTGTTCTTGAATGAGATGATGGAGGGAGGTACTGGGAAGGGGATGGGTGGCTAGAACCTTTTCTATTCTTTGGAAATAAAATGCAGCTCTGCATTGCTATGCTTTTCAGTTGTCATCTGGTAGGTGGCGATTTAATTTCTCTTCACTTCTATTAAGTTTAGGGCTTTTTTTCTCATTACTCAGCTATTGTTATTGTCAGCTTCTTATGAAAGCAGTGAATTAAAAAATCTCATCTCCATTTCATAGTTGTCTGTGAAGTTAGAATTTTTTTATAGCAAAACTAACAGCTTGAAGATGCAACTTGTTGAGATAAAGTATCCTCTTTCTGCTCTGAGATGAGCTTTAGTATATAACAGTGCATTTCACAAATTTAGATTGGGATATTAAGTTTCCCATATACGAATACACAAAAAAACCCATCATGCTGACTTTAAACATAAGCCCTATACCATCCACTGGATAAATAACAAGTAAAGCTCAAAAAGTTTGGAGCTTGTCTTTCTTTGGATATTATCCTTGCTCTTTTGAACACTAAATAAGATATTTTTGCCTTTTCTAATTCTGGTGAAAATTTACAGCAATGTTTGCTGTGTAACTCTAGGAGTTGATCAAATAAGTCTGCGAGTGAATGGCATGTCTGATCCATTTAAAAGTACGGAAGGGATTTCTTTTCAAAATGAATTCATTCTGGAAAAAGGAGTGTCTTGGACAGGCCTGTGGACTTGCATTCATCTGGGAATAAATAAGATAATTCTTTGCCTATTCTGCAACCTAACCACAGAGCGAGTGTTGATCTGCTGATTCCACGGGGCAACACCCTGATGCATTTCCTGGCAGATCTCCAGGAGGAGACTCTGTGGTTTTTTCTCTGAGTTTGTGGCCATTGGTTGTAACCGGAAAGAAAACTGAAGGAGCAGATTATCAAAATTTAAGGAGAACACTCTCTACAAGGCAACACACTTCAAGACAGGAGGAATCTTCACAAAATCATTTCTGTTCATCATCAGACTCAATATGAAGAAAAGCAGCGAAAAAAAATCTACGGTGGATAATACATAGTATTTTGGCAAAAACAGAGTCTGGCAAAAAAAAAAATAAAAATTCAATGAGCTCATAAAGCTACAAAAAGTCCAAAAAAATTTTTTGTGAATATTTCAGAGAAATTCAGATTTTGTTCTGATTTTGAATAAACCCAAAGTTTAAAGTTCTGGAATATTTAACTGGACAGAATTTCTTTCCTCTGCAGAGCTGTAGTTTTGCAGCACTACAAGCATTAATATTCATTTTTTTCCCAGATGTATCTAATTTAAATGGAAAAATACAAACCTGTAAACATTTCTCTGTGTATTGCAGGCAGTTTCAGAAGAATTTTATCAGGAATGAATTCTCTTGCTTTACTTGCTCTCACACACATACACAAAACACTCTTTAATTAAAGTATTTCCCTACTGGATCAATATATTTTCTGAAATTCTCTAGTTTCTCAGTCATGTGATACTTCTAAGTCTGATGACAGGAGGCATAAGAATAATAGTTTGAAGCTACTCTGAATCAAGGTGAAAAAGGAGGCCACTGCTTTGTACAGAACGAGGCTTTTATAATTCAGTTTGCTAACTCAAGAGCACTCATTGGCACACAGCAGGCAGAAGCACCATTACCACCAGTGCTTGCAGATTAATACTTCTAGTCACCAACCGAAACTCAAAACAGCCACTGCTCTCCAAAGCAACCATTAATCACTTGAGAATAGATCTTTTATGCTAAAGGAAATTTAGCAAGATTTTTTTTTTTCTTTTTTCCTTCAAGCATTTTAATTCCAAAGGCTTTAGCCTGGAATATACTGTACTATACTCGAGTAAGCTCCTAACCAGTCCAGTGTACTGGTTTGTGACACGATGCTCTGATGTTTACAAATGCCTCACTAGAGAAATTTATTTTTATGCTGCTATCTGGACAAGATCAGGCTGATTGTGCAGCAGGACTGATTTCATTAGGTAGGAAATGCGAGTGGTGGTCATGTCACCTCCCTGGGCAACCCCTTGTTGGACCACCACTGAGCCCTCCCAGGACACACAGAGCTGGGCAGGGTGGCTTCTTTGCTAGGAGGTTCTCGCCTTGGCTGAGTCCACCTGCACCCACCTGCTGGCTGAAGCACTCTGCTAGCTCTTACTACATAAAAAGTGATCAATGAGGCCAAAAAAAAAAGCTTGGCCTCTGTGTCTTTGAAGGCTGGAGTGAGAAACATTGCTGTTTTCCCCTGTTGGCTCAAAACCAGCAATACAACTTTGCTAAATTAGCTACTCAAGGCTTGCAGGAAACCTCAAAATGTCTGTGGAAATGCTTAACTTGCAAGTAGAATTTTGTATTATAAAAACAGATGAGGAAAACAGTAAATGCATAGGAGAAATTGTTTTCTTTCAAAAAAAATTCAGAAAGAAAAGTGTAATTAAAAAAAGAGTACCTGCTTATCATTACATAAGGCTTTAAGTGGTTTATCCAATCACTTATTCATGAGTCCTTCATTTTTATGTGAAGTTCAAACAGCAGCACTGCCAGCAAAGGCTGATGGGACGCTGATACTTGCATTTCAGTGCCCACTGCATCTGGTAAGAGCACCCAGGAGTGATGTAAGTAGAGCGCCAACGGTTGAGTTTTCCATGAGTTTGTCCTCTTAGTCTTGTTTCTTCACACCAGACCCAACTGTGGATCCCTGAGTGCCTTCCTCCTCAAGAGGCATGATGAGGAACGAAGCCCTGGTTTGAAAGGGGGACCCTTGCCCTGCTCACCACAGCCAGCTGTCACTGGTTATTACTTACAATTTACCCGAGTGCATGGTCAGCCCAGGATTATTTTGTTTTAAATTGTTCAGCTCCTGCTCTTTTGAGATTCAGAAACTGGAGGCTGCCTCCGGGCAGGCTATCATGTACCCGGTGAGACAGTAACTCCAGCTTTTTTGGGATCAGACTCACTTTGTGTAGCAACTGGTTTACTGAAAAGGCGGAGACGGGGTAATTCCCAGTATTCCTCTCTGATGTACTGAAGGGCAGTAGAGAACTCCTTCCCCAAACTCTGGAAAATGGGTATTGTTGATGCTTACGAAGCCATACTGCACCATTGAGAGAAAGAGGCGCAGGAACTATGAAAAACTGTAAAAGCTGAATCCTTCAAGTTAAATTTCACCCTCATTTTTGTTCCTCTCCCAAACTCTGAAAAAACCAATGATGCAAAGCAAAAAAACAGTGCCTAGCTCAAGAAAGTCTCCAAGTTTTGCAAACTATGCATAACCTTATTGAGTGGAGCCTGGAGTAACTGGAAACTAAATTACCAAACCTACCTGGCTTAGTCTGAGAGATAGCTTTTTCATGTTTAATGTGTTCGTGCTCTGCAAATAAGGAAAATCCCTACATTAGAATGCTTTCTAATTCTTAGAAGATTTTAAAAACAAAATATTTTCATTATGATCATAAAAGATGACTTTGCATTATATATTCACACTAGACTTGAGAAGAATTTTTTGATAAATATCTTTCCTGAGAAAAGGTATTTAATTATTTTTTCCCTAAAAACTTAAAATAATGAGAAAAAAAATTATTTTTACTTTTTAATGTGTTTTAAGAAATCACAAAATTTCATTCTGTGTTTTTTAGAAATATCACAGAGTTTCTAAAATTGTGAAATGCTTCCAATACTACTTTTGATTGCTATCACCTATCTCCTGTATAGAAAATTTCTCCTTGATGTTTAATATAGAAATCATGAAAGTATTTTATTGCAACAGAAGTGGGTTTGTCTCATATAGAATGGCAAATAAAAGTTCAGTATACTGCATAAAGAAAAAATAGCTTTCCATATTTCTCTGTGAGCCTGGATGCCATAGCTATATTGTGAAGCAGTAACAATAATAAATATTATACTGTATTAAAATATAAGCTGTATGCAATTTTGTGCTGTTTAAAAACAGCATGATATCCAAAACTCAGCATTATGAGGCAGAAAAAAGAAAGCTATAGCATTTCAGAGGAATGTTAAAAATATGTTTGATTCTGATTTATAGCAGTTATGTCTAAATAGTGTAGCAGGTAAGGACTGCAACATACCACGAGAAAAATCTCTGTATTGCTTGGGTCAGCGCCCTAGCCAGAGAGCCGCACAGACCCTTCCTCATCTGTGCCCCCCGGGATTTTTTTGCAGGGCGAAGCTGCCACAGAGGCAGAGGGCACAGGCAGGTCTGACCTCAGCCTGAATTGGAAAACAGTTTCCATGCAAACCCGGACCTGTGAAATGCACCTGGTCCTGCATTAGAGAGTCAGTCGTTGAAAACTAGTCAAAATTTCCTGTGAGATTGTGTTGATGAATCCCATCTATAGCTGCCAAATCTTTGACAACATAAATAAACACCTTCCTCGTAAAAGCTGAATTAACTAAATTCTTTATCAACTTGATACTTACTGTGTTCATGAAGTTTCTCTGAGGTAGCTAAAAGTAAACAAAAAAGGTGTATTTTAATATCTTTGTGACCATAATGCAGGATTTAATGCATTTATTCATGACATTTGTAGACACATAAGATAAACATTCAGTGAAATCTATATTAAAATGTGCAACAGTTTGCGTTGTCTTACTTACACTATCCGCCCCAGACATCTAACTGGGACACTTAGTTGAGGAACACAGGCACCCTGAATTCCTCATTTGGTTAATGTTTGACGCAAACACCCCTGGAAGGCTCTGCACCTCCTCACTACATGGTGACCACATATCAAATCTAAGGCAACTACCTCGCAAAGTGAAGTGCTCAGTTCAGTGCCCACTAAGAGAGAGGGCAAGTTCAGACCATAAGGTGTCCAATACTGGACAAAGACAAATAAATTTAGGTCGAGTGAGGAAGTGACACCTAGGGCTGTTTACATGTAAGAATATACGTTGCCGACAATTGCATCTGCCCTAGTGAGGTCAATGAACTTCAGATGGATTCAGTGATACGCCAAGGAACAGAAAGACATATCTGAAAATGTAATGAACATAATTAGGGCACTTCTAAACAAAAGGACTCAGCATTTCAGTGCCGCAGCTCCTAAACTTTCTGCCATTTCATTTTCCACTTTTTTTTTCAAGAAAAAAACAGATGAAAACAAACTGAAAACTGAGCTGATACTTTCCATGGACCTTAATAGAACATTTCCCAGGTAAAACGAGAGCTCAGGGAGCTGTTCCCAATACCATTATTGGTTCTACAGAGGGAGTGAAATGCCAACACCTAACCCACCAGCTGGCTTTTTCTTCTTGACTTTTGCAAGGCAGCTGTTGTTTTTAAGAGAATAAAGGCTCTGCCACCTGCACGTAGCCTCCGCTGTGTGTGAAAGAGCATCGTTGCACAGAGAGACACAGCAGTGCAGGGGATGAGCTGCCTTTGCAGGCCCAGCAACACAAGCAATAATTCTGCTGCTCTGAGCTCCTGGGCTGTGATTCCATGAGCTCCCAATTTCCCATTTGGGGCAAAAAGTAACCGCTGTGCAAGTGGGTTCTTGTTTTACTTGTTTTCCCTGCAGTATAAAACTGCTCCCATTTTATACCCAGTCTCTATTTAATCCAAGTTGTTGCTGTGCATTTAAGGAGATAGCAACTGGAGATGGTGTGCAGAGCAAAGTGAAAATAACAGAACATTTTTTTGGGTAATAGAGGCGTAAGAAAACTTTCTTGTAAATTTAGGCTCAATTGTTTTGCCTAAACACACTGAAAACACAAAAAATGTTCCCAAAACATCATAAACTTAGGTAAATTCTATTGTAATTGAGTGTCCATGAAATATGTCTGCAATTTGTAGAGGAAATTAATTTTGTATTGTGTCGAAAGATGTAGCAAGATATGTTCATCTAGCTATGAATTTCAATTTGCAAAAGGAAATTCATGGCAAATATTAAAAAAATTCTGAGCTTCAGGGGCTGGTATAATGACTTACGTAACTATCACAGAATATTGTGCCACACAACAATTTCAGTGACCACCAAAAACAATCAGAGCTAGGCCACATATGAACAGCATTAATTTAAAGACTCTTTACTGACACTGCTTAATGAATTTTACAAAGAAGCTTTTGTTATATCAAGATCTGAACTGGATCAGTGAAATTATCTGGTTCTACCCTCAGCAAAAACATTTTTGAAATTTCTTTTGTGTAATTCTAAATTAAACTTGGTAACCAGGCTTGGTAGTTATCTTGCTGTTTTTCACATTCACTTGAAGTTTTATTTGACTCTTGCCTGCTATTCTGAATGCCAGAAGGGTATTAATTATATACGGCATATTTTTGTAAATTAGCTTCTGATATGGGTTCAGAAAAGAAATCCTCTGGTTTATTGAACCATAAATTGGTGAGGCTAAAAGCGGAATGTGCTTTTAGATTATAACATGTCTATTTTCCATCTGGATAACAGTCATTTGCCATTCAGAGAGCAAATATATTTGTGAGTGTGCACACTCTGTAAAAAAAGAATGTGTCTTGCAATGCCAGAACTATTTGTTTTAGTGAAGAAAAGCAAAATAATTATACATGCTGTAGCTGAGATTATTTCTAATTGGATAGTTACATGGGGATTATAAATAAGAAAGTTACTTCCCATTAGGCTAAGTAAGAGCCTGGTTCATCTCTCATTAAAGAAAGCACAAAGAGCCTTTAACAGGATTTGGACTGGGCATTAGAAGAACACACCTGTGACGTTAGTCTGTAACAACATTACAGGCCAAAAGAGGAATCAAGATCAACAGGAGTCTTTTAATGGAATTCTCAAGATTTGTGCCTTCATCTTCCAGTTTACACATCATGATGAACAATAAATCTTTGATTTCCTTATTCAAGCTAAGTCAGTCCATTCTTCCTGAAAATGAACTCTAGAAAAACTAACAATTTGGCCCTCAGAAACTAATGAACATTCTTCTTTCAAAATTCAGTGGGAATACTGTAGTCTGCAAGAACTTCAGATGCTACAGCATTCTACCTAATCATCAATGCACTTTTATTTTAAGGTTGAATACAACAGTTTTGTTCTAGTTGGTGCAAGGTTTTTCAGACTGTGGAGCAACAGTCTTATCAAAAAGTCAACCAGAATAAAACATATTCCTTGCATTGGGCCAGTTCAGAATGTCTCAGATGATAATAACTTTGGGAAAAAAAGGGATTATTAGGATTTATCATTCTGTTCAAGAGCAGGTCCCCGCCTTTGTAAACTTATTATCTGTGCTCTTTGTTATTCAAAGAAGTGAAATGTTCCAAGTTTTCTAGATAAGCTGACCTGATCCCTCATATCTGCTTGTGTCCTACTCAAGTCCTGCTGGCTGGCTGAGCAGCTGGCAGACTGCTTGTGGAGAAAAAACGGTCTAATGAGCATATGTCTGAAAAGATGACTCCTCACAAAACAGATTAGCTGCAGCAAGTTTCCTATAAAGAGAATGGTTTGTGCTCACCCTGACCCCTGCTCTTCATTAGAAAATTGCCTTGGTGTGTATAGTCAATAGTTATCCTGTGGATGCGTCAAAGTAAAGAAAGCAAGAAGAGTGTGGTGGTGGCATAAATAGAGGAATTTGGGGTGTGATTATATTAAAGAGCATGCTGTGCAAGCCTTGTCCTTAGAGGATCTCTTCATTCCCTACAGTGGTCATTTTACATTTCTGAGTTACTTTAAACCTAGCATTTTTCCAGGATATTTGTCCAGGTTTCTATACTTTAAGGAAGTATTAAGCCACATTAACATGGCAGGTATGAAATACAAAGTGATTTCTCTAAGGCTATCCGGAAGGTTTGCAGGGAAGCAGAGGACTTTAGCTTCCAGCGAGTGCTCTCACTTGTGTTCCTTAGCGGGGAGTGCTCGTCTGAGTCGGTGCCGCACCACAGACTTCCTTTGACCACTCTTTCAGCCGGACACTGGTGACTAATGACGACAGGGTAAATGGTTAAGGCAAACCCTCCTAAAATGCCACGGTTTGCCATTACAACTAATAATTAACCACTGATATTAGAACCTGTAGTTTATTCACTTGCATCAGACTGATTTTTCTATTGCCGCTTTCTGCCGAAAAAGCAGTCAGACTGCTCTTGCATTTCTTTCTGCCTTGTTGCCATTATCAGAGCAGCCTGGTCCAAGATATCTGCCTTCATAAAGTTAGCATGTTTGTGTCCTTGCCATTTGGTTTGCCTTATACCTTGGGGCTGCACAGTGAAGGACGAGCTGACTGTCGGTTTCAGGGGATTTTGCTGTTGTTGTCTAGAACGACTTGTTTTTTAAGACTTATTTTTAACTGGTAAGTCAAGAGTACCTTATGTAACTGGGAAAAACAAAATGTAGTTCAGAAAGAGGAGGGATGGAAGAAACTTTATCATGGTGTAAATATAGTAGAAGTAGCAAAGAAGTACAGACATTTCCAACATTTTAAAATGATTTTTAATGAGAGGAATTGCTTCAGCGTGAATCTGAGATGCATGCCTATAGGGAACATCAGTAATGATCCCAATCTTTCTCTGTTTCCCAGTTTGTCAGCTAAACAATAGAAGTGCACTGGGAAATGTAAGTCTTGTTGAAACAGCAATCTTGTATGATAGCACTGAAAGCTAATGTCTTTAAAGTACTATAAGTCTTAAAATCCCAGGAGGACAAATCTTCCATCGATGGAGCTGGAAAGAGTAAAATTTCAGTCAAATGCAGATGAAGTACATGTGCTGCATTAATGCATTTCATCTTTAGGCACATGTGGCGTAAGACCTGAAGAGCTTCCTCTCAGTATCATCCTCAGCTTCTGACGTTTTCATGTGCTCTTCCCTGAAATTGTGGGATGGGAACATACAGATGAGGTAGAATATGCTTAACAAACTTTCACTTTTAGAAATATCAGTTTTACATTTGCTTATAGCTAAGGCAAAACATAGCCAAGCTCAGGCCATGCTTTATTGCAACACAGATTATTGACTCATAAAGGGTAATTGGGTGAAATTGGGCAGAGATATGTAGGATGGTAGAACGATGACATTTTTTTCTGAATATTGACTTTAGTTTATGCAAAAATAGTGTTCACCATTCTACATAAACAATTGGAGCCAGAAAGAGCACCTTTTGCAGATGTTAATAATTATTAATATTTGAATCTTCAATCTATTTCTTAATGCCTGTTATTTGTGAAAGGTGACAAACTAACCCCCTGGGTGCAGATTCTATGCAAATACTTAAAATATGAAGTTCTTTGTTGAGCTCCTCCTTAACTATGACTGGATTTGTAAAAGTATAATCACAACTGAATATATACTTGCACACATTATTCTAGAAATTCTAGAAAAGAAGAATTTTGGAGGAGAGATTAGTTGATATTAAGAGTGGAGAAGAAGACTAAATAATGAGCTTTTGAAAAGACAGATTTTTCCCAGTATGCTACCCAAATTAATATGGTGATTAAAGCAGAGGGCTAATGACTAGCTTCTGGAGGCAGAACATCCTAAGCCATCTTTGTTCCTCATGAAATGGTGCTGATCACTGTTTTTGTTTTAATTATGATTTTGTAAGAGCACATTTCTGAAACTGATGTCTGCATAGATAAAAAAGGAAATATAGATTACTACTAGAAGAACTGTTCATTCTGGAATTGCATCTGAATAGAATACCTCTGAGCATTCATTTGCAGATATCTTTAGGCAGAGCAATAAAGTAATAAATTACCCCATGGGGAAATTTTTAGCCAATTAACCATGTGTTATATGGATATCCAGGCATTTAAGCATATTATGCTGATTTACAGGTAAGTGTGTTGCTGACATGATGCCAATATACGTGTATTAAACCTAACTTATGGTAAGCACACAGGCCACCAATTACACAGATCACTCTTTCTTCAGAAATCACAGCTGTTTCATAATCATTAAACTACTAGTTTAACTGTCTCCATGTATTGGTAGTAGGGGCTGAATAAATTACTGTTGTACTTTAAGGCAAGTAAGAACGATTAACACAAGTTGTAATCATAACTGCAATTGAAATGCTACGTCAGGTCTATAAATATGAATTGTTTTGCAGGTTTGTTGTTACATAAGACATACAGAGAAGTATAATCTCAGTTTTACCTTGAGTGGATTACAAAGGTGTAACCACTGACAAGGTTTAGATTAAATCCTGTTGAGAATAAAATTGTGGGCATTTTTTAAAGAACAATGATGCAAGTTAACATCATTAGTTTTATGCGCCTTAGCTATGAAAACACTGAAAACGAGGTGCTAGGGAGCTAAACATAGAGTTTGCAGCTTAATGTTAAGAATTCTAGATTAAATATTTGCATTAGCCTTCCATCTAAGTACAATGAGAGTGGATATTCAATCAGCTATTAAGATCTATACATGACTTGTGTTTTTTTCTCTCTTTGGATATCAGATTCTTAAAAGAGAGGGAGAGTGGTTATAATAACTAACAACAAACTATCCTGAAGTTCATTGCAGTTTGTTTTCTATGTTTGTTACTAAACATAACCATGTTCCTCGTTATATTCAAGTTGGAAATATAACTATCTCCAGGGGCCAATTCTTTGCATTCTGACAGATATGTGACAGGTGAAACACTCTCTGCACATGCATATTTGTCTCTATTAACTCTAAATTGAGACTAAGGTGAATAGCTTCAACATAGATGACTAAATTTAGACATCTGAATTTGTATGACTTAAAGTTTCTGAATGATTAAATTGATCCGAGGACCTAAAAAAGTTCTTTAAATTTACGAATTCAGTGAAAAGTCTTCAGCCCACTCACTTATCATTCCTCTGCCTACTTTCTACTTATCCTGAGTGAGTACTTTGGAGGGTGTTTTCTGGTCATGTCTTATCCTAACTGAAATATCTTCAGCATGGAAAGTACATGAGCCTGGTCCCTCAAGATCTGACTATCACTTAACAGAGGTTGTATAGATCATTAAGTCTCACACAACCCTGCAAAATGGTCATAAATTATTTACAACCCCGTCCTGGTTTCGATTGGGATAGAGCTAATTTTCTGCTTAGTAGCTGGTACAGTGCTGTGTTTTGGATTTAATATGAGAATACTGTTGATAACACAGGGATGTTTTAGTTGCTCCTAAGTAGTTCTTGCCCTAAGTCAAGGACTTTTCAGTTCCCATGCTCTGCCAGCGAGGAGGGGCACAAGAAGCTGGGAGGGAGCACGGCCAGGAGAGCTGACCCCAACCAGCCCAAGGGATATTCCATACCATAGAGTGTCATGGCCAGTATAGAAACTGCGGGGAACTGGCTGGGAGGTGCAGATCACTGCTCAGGCATCGGTCAGTGGGTCATGAGCAAATGCATACTGCATCACTTGTCTTTTCTTAATTTTTGGTTTTTGTGGTTTTGTTTTTGGTTTGTTTGTTTGTTTGTTGTTCTTATGCACCTTTTCATTGCAATTATTATTGTTATTATTACTATTATTATATTTTACCGTTATTATTGTTAGCATTATATTTTATTTTATTTTAGCGGTTAAACTGTTCCTATCTCAATCCATGAGTTTCACTGTTTTCTGATTCTCCTCCCCATCCTACTGGGAGGGGGGACAAGTGAGTGAGCAAGCAGCCGTGTGGTGCTTGGTTGCTAGCTGGGGCTAAACCAAGAGAACCCTCCAAGGTAGCTGAGACAAGGTAAACATAGGTCAAGAAAATTTCAGCTAACTGACGTAGACTATTCAAAGCATTTTACATAATTCATGCAAATTCTCCATTCATCAATATTCCTTGAAAATGCTGGGGTTTTGTTGCCTGAGCATGGGAAATCAAAGCTCACCAATGTATGGGCAGTCATCTATTAAATGAAAAATATCTTTAGGCAGGGGTGGATTTACATTGGAGAATACCTTGTCTGCAGCTTAAAACTCCCGTAAAGTGCTCTGCAAAACTGCGTTACTTAGTTCTTAATCTGATTCAGGAAGACAATGTTAACTACCGACTCGAAGATCCTTTGGGCTCCATCGTGTGGCTAATTCAATGAGTGTTACCTCTTGAGAGAGATGTCTACCTTCAACTACGGTCAAAGTAGCGCTGCTAGTTTAAACACCATAGTAGCATGTGACTGTTTTTATTATTTTCTCATACATAATGTTGAATTTTTGACAATATTTTAAGAAAATGCTTCTAAAAGTATTTCTACTTTTTTTTTTTTTTCTCTGTTTAGGAATACACATTCTGTTAGGGGGCTGTGTAATACACTTTGCAGTTACAGAATTAGGTAATCCACTTATCCTTTGAGGTATGTTAGAAAACTACATAATGAAGGCGTGGTTCATGTTGCACCAGTGGCATTTGCAGCTGAGCAGAAATCCCACGCTGCCGTGACCATTTACTTTATGAATAAGAAGGATGTCATCCAATTTTTGTGGTCAACTCCAAAGCTAAGCAGTTCTGAAATGCACTACTACCCAGTTCTTTTTCTGTTTGGAAAGCATCTTGATTTTTACATATATTGAAAAGGGACACTGCTGGCCTTGGCCAGTTCATACCACATTCTGTATGCAGAACAGTAGTTTCCAAGTGATGGACAGGATACCATTACCAGGAGTAATTGAAAGAAATACTCTTTTACTGGATTGGCAAAAATATGTCGTTTGGAGCTGGAATGTACATGCCTTGCCCATTTTCTGCATTTGTTTGATATTAGCTGCACTCATACCATGATGTGTTTATTGGGAAAAGGTCAAAATGTGATTCTGCATACTCTCCTGTCAATTTATTATTGATGAAACTTGTCAGATGAATGTGTTTTTTGGCTTTCTAAAAACTATTAAATGAATTTAAGAGCAAGCTGCCAGAGTGATAATGCTGAAAATCAGAATGGGAGTCATGTTATTGACAGGCAACTAGCTTCTGCCTCTCACTAGCTTACAAGTACTCACAACATCAAACTGTAAGCAGTCTATATAGAAGATGAGACTCTCAGAAGACAACTACCCTGAATTAGATGCACACTATAACTTGCTCCGAGAAGCAAGACAGATACCCCTCTCTCTCATGCGTTCATTAGCTATAGGGAGCCTGGAGAAATCAACTTCCTGGAAACCCAGGTTCATGATTCACTTGAAACAATGAGACTGTTCTTCTTACACATGTGCAAGTGGATGCGTAACCCCCAGGGATTACGTGATGGTTAAATCCTGTTTGGGTTCACTGGAATCAAAGACGAAACAAATCTTCAGGCAAGCTTTCCTGAGACTGACCTGGAGAGAGAACTTGCTAAGCTTGTTAAGATTGCTTGCTTGACATCCCCACCTCAGTTCATGCCCGCTTTGGTCAGAAATTAATAAGATGTGGGAGCTATGAACTGAAATGGGAAATTCCATTTTATGCAGAACTAGGAAACCTTGAAATTGGCTTTAATCTGGCTCCATTCCACATAAAGTATTTTAGCAACTCTCTATAATTACGAAATATTTTTTAAATATAAAAAAACTGTTTTGGTTTAAGAATAGTAACATTTCTTTCCTTTAAAAAGGGCACCTAAACCTGAAAAAATGCTGAAATATTTTGGTGTTACAGCTCTGTGTGTTGTTTTCTGGAGGTACCCTGAAGCTGATGGGCTTTATCTCACAACACCAATACCTGGGTCTATTGTAATTCCCTTGAATGCCTGCTTGCAGTGCTTTGAATTATGAGCAAGAGTTAAAAATTTTTGTGTACTGGCAGCTAGATTTGCTCTTGGGGATTTTAGGAAGTGCCTTCCTCATGTAAAGGGTTGCTACCTCTTGCCCTTTAGGAACTGACAACTTTTTACACATTTCTGTGGCAGCTCCTCTATCCCACACACATTGAAAGAAGGCATAACATGATGCTGGAAGCTGAAGCTGACTATTTTCTAGGACTTTGGTCACAAAGTTTTAGAGAGCTAACCTTTCAAATAGAAATGCTTAATGCATAAACTTCATGCATAAATTGTGCCTTAAGGTTCCTGTTAATATCACTCATATTTGCAGAAATCAGTGAAATACGTAAGTTTTCTCCATCTTAACTTTCTTCTTCTCTGTCTCTTTCAAACTCCTTCATGTATGATTTGTGCTATGCACAGAATGTTCCGTTGATAGAAAGTGTCATTCCATCTTCTTCTCTTTTTATGATGACTTGTCACTCTGTATTGCTCATTATTCTTGTTTTTCTAGATGAGGGGTGTGGATTTGAAAAAGACAGAATAATTGGAGAAAGCTTCGTATACAGTACAGTGCCTACGTGCTGCATGAGTCGCATGAGAAATGGTAAAGTGATATTTGAACTGTGCATGCTACTACCACAATATATTTTGGATAATGAGCCAGTCAATTTAGAGCACTGCCTGGCTACTTCTACTATTTTTGCAGTTGGGCAAAAAATATTGTATCCTTAACTAAACCAGCAAACATTACCCCTTTTTATTGCCAGTTAGAGGAATACACATGCAGCCTGGAGCAATTTTTAATGATAACAAAATAAGCAGAAATAAATAAAACCTGATCATATTAGGAGTTAGTAACATGCAATATTTTCCATGTGGGGTCTGCAGAGAGCATGAAGCTAGATGAGAAAGCTAAAGCATGGCATGTTCATTTTTTGGAAGAAGCCTTGTTCCTTCTCTCCAGTTGTCCAGTTTAGTGCATATATACTGAAGACAGGAACATCACTGAACCAGTTTTCCTTAGTTACTGAAAAATGTAATTGGACTAGAATGTTTTTCACTAGAATTACTACCTTACTTGCTGACACTGTTGGTTATGATCTCAGAAAACCAGAAGGAGGTTTTGTCCAAAAATAAATAAAAATATGATATCAGAAGAATGACCAAAGCTGACTTCCAGTTCGCACTTCCATGTTTCTGTGAAATATATCAGTGGTAAAGAGCAGGATGAGGTACACCCTGCCCTGAGCCAGGTGCTCGAAAGTATCCTACCTATACTTGTTGGTCAAATTCCTTCAACAAGAAGAAATACTTTTTTTTTAGCAGAAAATATATAAAAAAGAAAATGAAATAGAAAAATTGATCCAACTTCAAAGAATTTCATTAAAAATGCATTATTTAATTAGTTTTGTTGAGGAAGATTATAGTTAAGGAGGAAAAAAGTCCCCACCCATGAAAAATGGACCAAGGACAAGGAGTAGGTATTTCAAACAAATTCTCCTGATGTTCTTCTGTAAATGAATGGATCCATAACCTTGTGGTAAGGCTGACAGAAGGAGCACCCTTAACAATTACCTCACTCCTTTCTTTCCATTAAGGATGTAGCGGTCCATGTGATAAATTCAAGGTTGTGAACACAGCAGGCATTTTGATGTCTGAAAACCAATGGCTCTAAGTGTAGCTGCCAGTTTTCTGATTCTCCCTGCTTTGTGTGCTACCTGTCATGCCTCAGTAGTTGCAAATTAATCTTTGGGCAAAATATCCTGCTTGATACCTATTAAGCATGGTTGTTTTTGATAACCAAAATTAATTTTATTATGCTGTTAAACACATGAGGTGAAATTTTGGCTCCAGTGGACTGAATGAGAATTTTTCCACTAACATCAACACAGCCAAGATTTCACTCATGAGCTGTTAAAGCAGTTGGGACTATAAATTTTTTTCCAGTTCAGTTAACGACTCTATATAGGGATAACAGAAAAAATAATAAATTAGCAGGATTGAAAATGTCTTCACGTATAGACAGCAAGGGTTGGCTCCATTGTTCAACTACGTGAACCACAGAATTTCCAAACTTTTTTGAAATGACAACAGACACTTCTCCATCCAAAATTAAACCACCATCAGTAAATTTCAGAAATAAAAAGTAATTTTTTTTTCTCACTGACTCAACACCAAATCTCAAATAATCCTCTGAAATCTATGAAAAAGTTCTGGAAATGTTCCCAGTTTAGTGAGCAAGATATGGCTTATAAACCAAATAATCAATAAAGTTGAATAGATTAAAGAAAAATATCATCTTAGTGCTAATATTTCATTATTTTTTATGGTTGAAATAAAACCAACAAACTACAGAAATATGTTTCAAACTCAGCAAATCTTAATCTGAAAGACAGCACTGTAAATAGATATTTAGAGTCTGATGATAAATACAGCGTATTTACCTTCAAGCATTTTAAGTAAAGTTTTAGGTTCTGACTCAGGGCAAATTTTTCTACTAATCTGTTAAAATACCAAAGAACAACTTCAGTAAAGGTTACATGCATGCTCCATACATATCTGAAGAGAGGAAATTAAATGTGCCTAGGAAAGCGCCTTCTGCAAAGAACAACAGCCAAGTCGGCACGCATGGTGCACTGCAAGTTTTGTTCTCTTTGACAAATCCTAACACGGTAACAAAGGCCTTTCATTTTCTTCCCAGTCAGAACGATGAAGTGTCTGATACAGGGCTGTGTTGGCCTGTGGTAAAAAGGAACTAACAATACTGGAAATGACAACTGTGTTATCACAGTAGGAGTAGATAAAGCCGGTTGATGGTAGCACATGAGGTGGTGTATGTCATCGTAATTGTATCACTGAATGAAAGAAACATTTCTCACAGCGGTCACAGCCTGAAAGACACTTCAGTCAAGGGAAAATAATTGATTTACCTTTCTTCTCCCCCTCCGTTTTCACTGCAGCTGAAATGGAAACAAAAATACTGCATTTTCACAATCGAAGTTAATAACATGTAGTATCAGTAAAAAGAATTCAAACACCTATATATGAACCTTTTGTGTACATATCTCAAAACCACACATATATTATGCAATATAGGAATAGATTTCTTTGCCCAACGAAGAATCTAATGATCAGAAAGATGAAGTGTTTCCTCACAGACGACCAGCTCTGCTATTGATGAGAGAAAATTCCAGCTTTCTAGATTCTCACCCTTAACTTTAGTCACAAAGTCATTGTTCTTCCCAGACACTAATACTGGGAGATAGATGCACAGAGGGAATCTTTCAAAATCAACAACAAAGAAGGAGGATAGACTGGAATGGGAAGGCATGAAGGGTTAAGGGGAGTCGAGAGGAAGGTTATGAAGCATCATCTGTTAAAGAGAAACATATGCTTTTTTGCTATTAAAGCTTGTAGTCATAAACAAATGCATAAAACAAGAAGTAAAAACCCACCTAAAGTCGTGTTCAGGTTTCTAAGCCTGTCTACATGGGGAATTACAAGACCTGATCATGTCGCAATCCTACCTCCAAATTGCATAGCATGAGTTTTGTGGGAAGGAAGATTGGAAAGAGACTGGAAGGAAACTGCTGTGTTCAACTTTAAACCTAGTTTAAACAACCTGGAATGGGTTCCCCAGAGCAAACTGTGCTGTGTGACCAGTATTCAAACTCTGGAGAGAGAATAAAAGTCCCCCAAAAGCTCATCCTGGAATTCCAATAAAACACTGCATATATCTGCAACGGGTACTGTGAAAACATTAAAATTTTACTAAAAGGCCTGAGGTGTCTAAAACCCCAAAAGCTCATCCTGGAATTCCAATAAAACACTGCATATATCTGCAACGGGTACTGTGAAAACATATTAAAATTTTACTAAAAGGCCTGAGTTGTCTAAAAAGAGAGAGTTACCTGCATTTACAGATGACTGCTGCAATCCTGATGGAGCTGAGCCAAGCTCATACCTAAGTCCATTTGAAATCCATGCACTACCCATTTCCCAGCCTACATTTATGGGACTGAAGCTTCTAAAAATGTAGACACAGATGCTAATTTATTTTAAAACACCTCTGTTAGAAGTGGCAGTAGTAAGCCTCTGCCTTAGGCTAGCATTTGCAGGCAAAAGAAGACAGAGGAATTAAAATTCAGAGCTCTGACTCGCCAGAAAAGGATGCTCTGCACCAGGCTGCTGGTATGAATGGACCTGCTGTGGCACTGGAACTGGAAAAGAAACAAGCAGAAGCAGAGCTCTTCCCTTCCTTTGGAGAACATGCCATGAGGCGGGACAGAAATCAAGGGTCATGAGGTCAAAGGAGGGAGGAGGCACAGCCTCAGGTGTTTGCATTTTGGGTTTGGGTGCTGATCTCTGCCTCTTCAGTGTTCATAAAATGAAAAGTCCTTTTATTTCAAACTGTCAGTACATTTGGATAAAATAGATCAAAAAGGAAAAGTTTAAACCTGAAATTACTGAAATGCTATCTATCAATGTCCTGTGGCAAAAAAAGATTCTGATTTCAAAGATTTTTCAAATTTTCTACCACTTACTCTCCTGTGAGAATGAAATAAATTTTTAGTATCTCAGGAATGTGCCCAGCAATAGAAAAAGGGTTTCATGCCTAGAATTAGTGAAAAACAGGCTCAAGGTTTCCAGGATCTGATCCTCTGCTTTCCTAGGTGATATGCATACCAAAGCTGTGAAGTGTGCCTTTCACAAAACTGTCGTTGCAGCAGATTTAGTATTTTTTCCCCCAGAAACTGCTATAGAAGCCTCAATGGCTTTTGAAAGGCATACTTACATTGCCACTTGAAGTGTGTTGGAGGGACTCCCAAATCCGCAGGAACGCCAAATGTCAAGACTCTGGGTAGGGGTTATAAGGGAACATGCAGTGCATTTCTGGGCTCCTCCTGACTTCTGTCCTGCCAGCTTATGGGATGTAGCTCACCACGCTTCTGGTCCCGCGGCAAGCACAGGCAAAGCAAGGTCCATCCGTGCATGCCACTGCACTTATGGGTAGCTACTTTCTGATATTATGCTGTTATATCCTCTTGTGACATCTGTTTGAATTTTCACCTTGGCCACAGTTTTTCTGATGGAATGTACTGCAAATACTCAACAAATCTTACAAGACAGAAGAGAACTCATTCTGACTACTGTTGCCAACAGCATTGCTCAGATCAAATCCTGTTGTTCAAACTTAAAATGACAAGAAATAAATGAAAAAGAGCACAAACACCATCCTTTACATTGCTTTTTCAGAAGCTGAGCAATGTGTTTGTATCTGAAATGCAGCAAAAAGATGGATAGATTACCCAAAGAATTTGATCTACAACTGATAAAGAACCAGATTACCTGCTGAGAACAAATGTGAGTAATATACTGTAGCTGGGCAGGGAAGGACATGAAATAAAGTAGAATGATGCACTAGAAAGTGTGATGCTCAAATATGAGAGATGCTCTTGGCTGTGTTCTTTTTTACCTTGATTATTTGTAGAAAGAAAAAATTCTTAAGCCTACTTTTTTTGCACTGTACTGATGAGAGGTATCATCTAGTTCTTGAATTAGGAATTTGTACCTACAAACCTGTTCAAAGAGGACTATATTAACAGCCTGAAATTGCAGTCTTCCTTTCCTAGACCTATCCAAATCCAATCATACATTTCCAGTTAATATAGACATGATACAAAGCAAAATATGTTTATCAAGGATACACATACAATTTTCAGGGATCATGAATTTGGATTGACAGATGCTCCAGAACCTGGAAGTAAACACCATCAATTTTTATGTTTAGGAATGGGGAAAAAAATTATGACAAACCGTGGCAGATCTTGTTCAAAACTTTTACAGTGGAGTCGGAAAATAAATGTAAATTTCCAGTGGTGGGAAGGTCACAAAAGCCTGTCAATGTAGTAAGTATTTTGATGGAGAGAAAAAAAAAATCTGGTTCAGGATGGTTCCATTATTTTTGACTTGGATCAGAGACTTGAATCTAGATCACTAGCAGTCCTGTAATCCCATAGATAGTGATACATCTGAGGGACTTTTTTCTGAGCTGTTTAGCAAACAGAACAATTTTTTAAATCTTAAGAATGTCTTGAAAACATCAAAAATCTTGAAAATGCTGTTTCCTACTCAAAAATAGTCTGTTCCGTGTATCTTTATGACCCAACGGTAACCAGGAACAGATATTTAGTCTGAATACTGTCAAAGAAGTGATTTCTTCCACAAATTCTCCTCTTATTTTCTTATAACAAGCAGTTGGTTTCCATCCTGACATGTGTAATTTAACTTCCTTTCTAAATTTACAATAATTAATTATGAAAATTTGGGCTATGAAAACTGCATTTCCATATAGATATCCCATTCCCCCTTGGTGTTTCTGAAGAGCTCTTGACTTTTTGATTTTGTTTTATGATTTTCAATCTTATAATGATCATACCAATTAATCTC
Source organism: Cariama cristata (assembly GCF_000690535.1). Classification (NCBI taxonomy): domain Eukaryota; kingdom Metazoa; phylum Chordata; class Aves; order Cariamiformes; family Cariamidae; genus Cariama; species Cariama cristata. The sequence continues at coordinate 149,514 of NW_009619199.1, read as the reverse complement.
AAAAGTAATCTGAATCTTTCCTATTTCTCTTTCTATGAGACTTCTGTTGCTCTTTCCTAGCCCACTCCAGTACCATATTATTGTGTAAGAGTTTTGCACACAGCACTCCAGACAAGATGCGTCTTTGATTTACACAATGGCTTTAAAACACTATACGCATTTTTCCTAATGCATCTGCATATAAGTTGATACTGTCTGCCCATCTCACCATAAATTGTCCATCTGTTCATAGCTTGAGAAGAAGGTACTCTTTTAAAATATTTAAGAACCAGATAAAGTGATATTTGTCTCTCAGGTCTTCCTAACAGATATTTTATCTCTTTTCTGGTCTTTCTGAGTTCAGAATTTCTCTTATCCATGTCAAGAGAAATTTTAATCATGTTAAGAAATCACAGTTAAAAGAACCAGTATAGTGAGCAACAGAGAGGAGAATTTAGCCTTTAAATTGGTTGGAGCATCTGTGTTTAGAATGATTATCATTCAGTAGCAGGAAACACCTTTCCTGCCCTTTTCCTCCTCTAGTCCAGGTTTTAATGAACAGATTTGGAGAGATAACTTCTTATTCTATCATTTTTATGCATTGTATTATTAATGGGTAAGAAAGATGTTGCAGTTGAACTCCCCTGCATAACCTGACTATCCCTTTTGTCCTAATTTGTAAAACATGGCTGTCAGACCTACTAAGAAAAATTTAGTTCACTAGATAACTCCCCCAAAACTTTACAGTGTTTTTCTCTATATTACTAGCAATGGCTTAATGAGAATACACAAGCACATTGTCTAGAATGAAAGCAACACAAGTGTGCAAGCTCTGCTTCAGATTGTCAGGATTCACACTGTATGGATGACTGTAAAGTCACTGGGTAGAGGTGGTATGACAGTGGTTACATTCCTGAGCAAGTCCCCTTTGACTGTGTGTGGATTCTGGTCTAGCCTCTCATCGACAACTAAGGAACGGGAAATAACGACTACAGGCAGAAGCCTGACTTCTCCCATCCCTATCTGAATCCTTGAGACTTGATACCTAAAAGATATGAGGATTAATTCAAGGACACTCCCAAAGATAGGCACAAATCTGTTTGAAAATATCACAAAAGGCCAAGGAGTGGGGCAGAGCTAACCAGGGATCTGATCTCTCTGCCTCATCAGAGAGTGCAAATCTCTCTCTGCCAATCTCACTTTTCACAGAGAGTGACCAAAGTACAAGGTGTTTTTGGAGAGGGACAGTTTTTCACTGGATCTGTGCAGAAAAGAGTGCAATGGGGCCATAAAATAGCAATAAACTGGAGGGAGCTTGATTCTGTCAGCTGGTAAGAAGCTCATTGCCCAAGTCAGAGAGAATTCCAGTTTCTGATCTCAAATACTATGTGAAACAGTGATCTTACGCAACAGGAATTTTGTTTCATTGCATAAACATGTATAAATAAAAAGCTACAGATATGTATTCAGAGGACTTTTCAGAGTGCTATTATGGAGATCTGGTAGTCTCAGCATGTAGCAGTCCCTACCTCCAGGAAATGTCTTATATATCGGTAGACATACTTTCATTTACAAACCTGTTTTGACTACTGAATGCATATTTCTACATATATATGCAGATGCTGCTTCTTCAGCTTGAATATTTTGCTTGGGAAAAAAGTATCAAACCGTAAGGACATCATTACACTTCGCAGTTTGCCATAAAATGTGCCTCATCTTTAATTTACATAAACTGGTTTTTGGAATTAATATTTGATTTCCTTACTTTTATAAAATTATATTCTTTCATATTATGTATGTTATTTCTGTTCTTTTTCTCTTATTTTCTAACATCTATTGAAGATTTTTTACAGAGAAGTGCTGACTCACATTGGGAATTTTATACCTCCCACTACAAAGCAGTCTTGGTGTTTACATATCTGTCATTATCTTGGTGTCTGACTTTTAAAGCTCTGATGTTTTCTTGAAGTATTTCTCATTGGCAATATTCAGCAATGATGTTCTGTAATGGATGGACCATTTGAACAGGCTGATATTGCAATTTTTATACACTCAATATATCTGCCTTACATTTAGATTCTCTATTATTCAGGATTTTCTATTGCAATTCTAGATCGAGCTTGTGTGAATTCGACTTTTACATTTCAAAAATGCATTTGTCTTAACACAGGGGTTACTCTGTGGCCAATTCTATTAATGCAATTTACACTGGATTTGACAGATAACTGTAAAGTGGCAAGTGCTAATCAAACCACTGCTGTTTCTCAAGGCTAGTTTAAACTGAGATGTCCGCTGAAGAAGCTCCCTGTGTACTCTCAGTTGGCTAAAAAAAGCACCAGTGCTGATAAAGGTGACCTCCTGGTTGCACTTCTTTACAGGGCAACGGCCACAAAATTTCTGGGAAGCTTTTTCTACAGAGGCCTTTCTCAAACTGTCTGCCCGATCTATGCGACATGCCACTTATCATTGTTAAGAAACAGAGATTTAGTGAAGCACAGCATCCCACATGGATGCTTAAAGCCACTTTACTCATTGGGGTTACACTCTTCTGACAAAATGTCAATGTCTTGTCACACATATTCAGTGTCACTGAGTTAGTTGTACTTCTTTTTGGAAGTGCTGCATTCGTACAAATCCCAGCAGCTAAGAAATGGCTTATGAAGATCTGTCACATGGAACAGAAAAGACAGAAACAAGTTTTAAAAACCTGCAGTCATTGAGCTGAACTACCTTCAAAGTGAGCTTGTATAAGATTTGCTGAATCATGAACTTTGGTGACTAGAAAATGACTGCATCTTATTGTAGACTCTAAGGTGGCATCACTATACATATGTATACAACCTGAAATCTTCCTACTCAAGTTGCATTTTTCTGTTGCTGTCTTTCTCCAGAAGCCTTGGAAGATCTGCAGTCCGGATCAGAACAGCCACTTTACAGACCTAACTAAGATACACAAGACTTAAAGCAAGGTAGTTGGCCTGATCATGTGTCTGACAGCATCTAATCCAAATATTTTAAGTTCTTATAGAGCCAGTTAGAGTCAAAGAGAAATACTTTCACTGCTGTGAGATATCAGTTGCTCTCAGTGAGCTGTGCAAGGCATCAGGGACATCTACAGGTGACATGCAAGGCTGTGTGCAAGCCACTAGGAAAAAATGAAGCAAGTAGTGCTCGTGTCTGGTAAAGGCTGTGCAGACTCAGCATTATTAGTTCCCACTAAATTGTGGCATTGCTCATCCAAATATCCTGCTGTTACTATAAAAAACAATCAGTCCTAGTTCAGACTTCATCCAAGCCATTGTTCTTTATCAGAATAATCACAGATATCTCTAATGTGACCTTGTACTGCAGTGGAGTTAAACTCAGCATACTCTGTGCTAGACATTCAGGTCTTGGTTCTTGTATCTTGACAAGTAGGAAACTGTAAGACTGCAAGATGACACAAGAACGCAGAATCTTTTACATCTCTTACAGTGTTTTAATCTATAGGGTAAAAAGCCTATGTGGAAAAATTTTGTGTGATATGAAAGTTCACTGGGAACATAGCTCATATTTTCTGCTTCTATATCATAAAGGAAAATCTTGCATGTGTCCTATCAACTGCTATGGGAAGAAGACTTAGTTTTATTAAAAAAAAAAGTGGAGTTAATCACTTCTGGGTACTGAGTTTCGTTCTCAAATATACTAAGCACAAACCACTTCATGTGCAGTCAGTGAAATTCTACAATGTTTAATTAAACATGTCCTTTCTTGAAAGAACTCAATTTTGGAACTTGAAAGGAGCTGTTATTCATCAGTTGTTTCACTGGCTGATCAAACTGAGTTAATTAAGTCCTTTTTAAATACTTATTTTTTTGTATAGTTGGGTGAGTGTTTGACACTTCACCGAAGCTAATTCATTAGCAGTGTAGCTAAAAAACTCTCACAGACACGCATTATGTCTTTATAATACTTATCTTTTGTAATAAATAGTATTTTACTTTTATTGTCACTTAAATTTAAATAAATCAGTCTTCAAACCAGAAATATTTATGGAGAGCTGAACACAAAAATTAGATAAAAAACCCAATGGAAAGCTCAGTAGCCAAATATTTAAGGGTCTAATCAATGTTTAACTCTTCATTAACCTAACTATGTTTCACAGGTATGTTTGCAAGAACCTAGCAGGAAGACCATAGGACTTGCTTGCCTGAAGCTCAAAATAAAAAAGCCAAGTTGTATCAAACCAACAATCAATATACAAAAAAGCCCCCTGCACTTCAGTAGTCCCTGTTGACTAAAGTAAACTAAAAGAAATGGTACAATAATGCACCCCTATCTTTCTAATGTCCTTGACCTTGGACTGATAATCCAGGTTCATCTACTTTAGACTATTTAAACCCTAGTTCCTTTTGTACCACTTAAGCCTTTACTTTGCTTCAGAATGATACAACCGTGCAAAGTAATAGCTGATTTCTACTATTCTGCTATATTCTGCTACCTACATATACTATGTGAAATAGCTGCACTTAAAAACTTGCAAATGTTATCTTTCATAACTTTGTCAGAGAAAATATTGCCTCATTATTTCTAGTGATCCTTAAGGAAAATCTAAAGATAGGAAGTAATATTATTCAATTATCTGCAGTAGTTTTCAAAACAGACTGGAAGTTTTTACGATTGTCTACTATGTTCCCATGGCTCAAATGACTGTTATGAGCTAGCAAGTTATTACATATTCTAATCCCTGTTAAATTATTTACACATTTAACCTGAGAGACTGCTTCATAACGAGCCAATGGTATTTCATCAATATGCAAATAATGTCAAAATAAAACTAAGTTTTGTTTGAATTTAGTTGATATGAATAAATAAACCTGAAAGTAGTTGATTAATTATAATTACAGTTTTATCATTACCTAAAAATGCCTAATATTTGAGAGGTACTATAAATTGTCCCTGATTTTTATTTGATGGCTAGTGCTGATATTTCAATGTAAGAAGAGAGAGCAAAGCACAGTCAAATAATGTGTTACAGAAGAAAAGTAAAATGCAATCTGAAATGACAAATTTAAATAGAAAGAATGAGAAAAAAAATAAGAAAGAAGAAAATAAGTCTTCAGAACTTTTGGGTCTATAAAATACCACTGCAACAACTTGCTCGTATAGCCCTGTATGTATCTCATTTATCAGCCAGGTAAAAAGAATGTCCAGTAGCAAAGTATGCCATCCAAGGATATTTATGAAAAGCTAAGTGAAGAAGCTAGGATTTCATTTGGGAATACTTGCACAATGGATTTATTTTCTCAACTGAACCTTATGCAAAGGCTCAGCTCAGCTTGGGAGTGTTACCTTTTTCCTTAGTCATAGTTGAAGCCTTCATTTCATTTCCTTTTGAAGAGTCTGGAAAAGATATCAAACAGAAATGGAAGGAGAAAGTTAGTAATATAAGTATACACTGTGCCCATCAGTACTATAGCAAATTTGCATAACACTAGATCAATCAAATGTGCAAAAGAGATAAGTGTTAAGAGTTAGAATTTCTGTTTACTTTATTAAAAGACTCAAGATTTGAAAGCAAACCAAAAATAATTCCCATCAAATTAGCAGTGCAGTTCAAACCATGTACTCATTTCTGTGCAGCCTATGATTTCAGCCTGTCATGTGAATTCAGTAACAGCTCTGTTACTAATTCACTTGGACATCCTGCCGCAGTATTGGCTGTGCAGGTCAGACAGAGGTTAAAGAACACCACAATACGGGTTATGATTTTATTATTTGTGAATGGTGTCAGACACTGCTCCTTTCAATATATCAGATCTATTAAGTGAGAAGAAGCTAGATTTAGTTCCTTTTCACCAAAAGCCTGTAATTCAAAATGTATTGAAACTGCACTGAGATACCAACAGATCCTTTCATGAGGACGACTGGTTATTTCCCAATCACATAATGATAAGACATTACCCTTTTCTTTTAAGGCTGCTGGAGACTTCACATCTTTTCTTTTACCAGGCTCTAGAAAGAAACATTTAACATTTATCACAAGTCAAGTTCAAGAAATAAGATGACACTTGAAAAGAAAGCAAGTCAAACAATTTGATATGTAGAGAGCAAAAAAGATGTGATAATTAAATGGATTAAATGGAAATAAAGAACAGGAGAAAACAATGAGGTCATTCATTCATCCATTTAGACTTGAATATGCAAAATAATGAGCCTTCAATATGTCCTTAGTTTCTTTGCATTTTGAGGAAACTGTTAAGCTGTCTCTCAAGTAGGCAATGAAGAATAATAATGTACAAGGCAGAAAGCAATTCTATAGAGCGGTTGGCATCAATGGATTTTTCTTTTGCTGAACTCAAATAAAAAATTAATCCACACTGATACAATTAAAATAGTAGGAATATTGGTCTTGAAAGCCAGAGGTTGCTGATAAAGATAAGTGTGAGTTTTCTTTATTTAGGGGTGACAAAAGGACCAGTTACTCATTCAGGACTCCATTATTCTTTTAATATCAATTAGGCCATATGGGTGTTGTCTGTGAAGAGGATTTCACTTCCTGCATATATATACAGCCTTTTAAAATCACAGGCAAGGCGGGTATAAAATAAGAGCAGTGCTCGTCCTTCAAATGTTCATTCATGTATTTTATGTCACAATAAGTAGTCCAAGAACATAATTGTATCTTTAATTTTTCTGCAGTATATGATAAACTACTAAAGGAGATGAGAAAAAACATTGATATTCTAGTTCTGCCTTTCTTGTACTTGACAAGGCAGAACTCAAGGGCAGAAGAAAATCCAGAAGTTGGCTGAGCACAAATAAAGGAAAACTATGATCTTCTTGTGGTGCCCAAGTGAGGCACATGGACTGACAACAGTGACAAAGAGGAGAATCCTGAGCCCCAAGTGGTGCTCTGTCTTCATTCCTTGGAGCGTTCACAAGGAATAATACATTCCTCCCAGAAGTGCATCACTTTGCTGTACGTCCATTCAGTATTCTGCGCTATGCCAGCCTTAATCAACTGCACTGAGTATCTCCAGCTTCCAAAAAAATGAACCTTTGTCACAATTTGGACCTCAGATGTGCCTTTATATCTCAGGAATCATGCAAAGTTCTGCTAGCCTTTGCTGTTCCCCTTGAATTTTTGAGCTGTTTCAGTACTCTTCAGAAAGTCATCAGTGCCCATGAATCCTATAATTCTTTGCATTAGCGTTCAATACATATCACATTGCAACAAATGTTTTTTTTTTCCCAAATAGACACTATCAAACAATCCGTTCCCTTTCTGTGCACAGCTAGCAGGTCAACCTCCTGCAACTGAAAAGATTAGAGATGTATGTGTCCTTGTTGTCAACAAACTAGGAAAAAGTGCTGACTTATATCAGTCATCCTCAAATACCTGGATGTGTCAGTAGCCTCAGCCGGTCTCATTCTTGGTCAACCACATTCTTGAGCCATAGCCACATGGACCAGATTTAGTCTAGTTCTCTGCAGGAACTTCCCTGCTATGGGATTTAGACAACTTGGTTTTGACAGACTAACACCCAAAGGTGGTATAAAAATATATTTTAGTATTTCCCCCAGGATGCAAATTCAAATCTCTGCATTTAAAAGCAGGCCAGGTAGTTATTAGGGACCCTACTGGGGATCTGTATGCACAAATGTTGTTAAAATAATACCAGGGATAAAATAATCTAAACATGAACCAGGATAATTTTAGTTTTCCATCCTCGAATATTCCTACTCAAGACCTGTTTCTAGCATTGAACAGCTGTTCTGATACTCAGTTCTGAATTTCTTAACTTCTTCACTTACCTTTTTCCTTTGATCCCCCTGGATTCTTGAAATCTTTTCCTTTCAGGGAATCTGTAGGGAGATAATTCAGTTTTTGAGACTTAGAAGATAAAACTGCCCTTCTACTCTTAAAAGAAAAAACCAACAAGTAGTTAAAAATTAAGACTAAAATTGTGAACATAAATGGATGCAACCTTGACCTGTCTTGACATTATCTCTAGTGACCACCTTATATTTTTTAAGGTGCAATAACATGAGAAATTGGAAAGGAGAAGGGGAAAATGCAAGTAATGACACAGGATTAGAAATTCTTAGCGCCTTATCCAAAACTTTACAAAGACAGACAGGATTATTCTGTTTTCTCTGATGGGCTGAACCATAATTTTTTTGCCTCAGTCCTTCAGGGAGCATGCATTTAGGGTCAGCAAGCGCAGAAAAGATGTACATTATGTGGTATAAACAACTAATATTTCATTTTTCTTTTTTTTAAGCAACAGCCTCTTGATCTCTTAAGTGTATATATCAGGGAATATTAGGAGGAAAAAGTTTTTTTCCAAAGTGAGGAAGTAATTTCATAGGCTTATGAATGTATGTGGTTTGAGTAAGAGAATATCACAGCTTGCAGGATGCTGAGTAGACCCAATTGCACTCCATCTGACAGTATATCGCACCTAAGCATCCAGAAAAAACATGCCATTTATTCCAAATGAAAGTTAACCAAATCTTCAGTAAAACAGATAAAGCTAAAAGAAGATCCTTTCCAAAATAAGTTTAACTCTGATCATCCTCCTGGCTGCCATGGTACCAGGAAGCGATCCCACTTATCCATCTGGCTTTAAGCATGAGTTGTAATAGAAAAAGTCCACTTCCAGGGCGGCTGAGGCTGTTGGAGAAATCACATCGTTCAGAGATAGGTTACTTAAATTAGGAGCCTAGTCTTCCCAGCAGCAGGTGGACTCCTTCAGGGGACCGAGAGAAAACTTCCAGCATGAAGACTGAAACCAACATAACCTCTATGTTGGCTATATAGGACTTGAGACAACACCTACCCAAACAGACCATTTTACTCTGTGTGCACATTTGTGACCTCAAAGATCAGCGGTCACTGTTACAGCCACACACACAAACCATTGCCTTGTGGGTTTGGTGGCATATGCCTATGAGGGTTTTTTGTCATCCACGTAGCAGGTCTCCCTGAGATTTCCCACAATTTGTGGCTCCTAAAGCAGGTTCAGCGCTTTTGACTCTTAACAACTTTTGAATGCAGCTGTGAGGGCAGGACACTTTCCATAGTGCACCAACTTCCCCACCCTCTGAGTCAAGGCTACTGAGATCACCAGTCCTGCTTCCCTTCCAGGGAGCGGGTTTTCATCTTCAGGGGTTTAAACAGGGACTCACTGAAGAGTTTCCAAACTTCTGCTCTTGACTGATCACTTTTCTGCTGGTCCCAGAAAGGGAAAAACAAAGTTGGCTTAAAGCCAACATTCACCTTGCTGCTTTCCTCTCACATCCTGCTCCAGGGGTGAAGATGGGTCAGTTTAGGAAAACGGTACAGAAAGATGCAGCAGGAGCAGTATGTGAACTCTTCAGGACAAAGATCTAGTTCTCATGCAACTGACAACAAATAAGTAGATGGAAATAGGAGGAAATATTAACTGAACAGACACTGCTTTTCTGTAGGTAAGTCTCACAACATAACTTTCTACTTTTAAAGAAAAAACCCTGTGTTGTAAGTTAAAGGTAAAAAATGCTACAGGCAAGATGTTATTTCATTTTGCTTTTACTTTAAATGAAGCACAAGCATTGCATAGCAAGTACAAATCAGCACATTTGTTTCTTTAATGACAATGTGTTATTATGTATATGGCAAGAAAGAAATACACACTACTGACTTATTTGCCCTACCAATCTGTGCATAAAAATAAATAGGCTTATTACCCACACATAACTGATACAAGAAAAGATGCAAAGCTATCCCAAAACATGGCAAAAGCAAGCAAGAGGGAAAAAATGAACCCTTGTTTGGAAAACAAATCATGGAACACAGGGTAAGAGTGAATTTATATTATCTATACAGCACAAATGCTGTCACTTTAATAAGTCAGCATAGTACAATTCTAGTAAATTTCTTAGAAAAATTTAGTGAGGAGTTATATATGATATATCATGAGCTTTTAGTGCCACTGTTAGAGACTCTGCATGAATCAGTTCCTACTCTGATTAGCTGGGTAAGATAGCTACCAAAAAACCACATAGCAAATTATACCTTAGAGTTTCACTGGCCTCACATTTTTTGAATATGTTTACATCAACAGAAAATCAGCTTTTATATTCATTATTGTAAGTGGGCTTCTTTACTCTTCTCTACTTCATAAAAAAGCTGAAAACCCGGTTATAAATTCAGAAGGAGTCTTGAGATGTCCTTTATCACAAGACAATGGAAAGTATATTGTTCCAGTGTCCTCCTTAATTGCTGCCAGTAAAATTAAACTCTAAGATTGAAGACATTTTATTCACCTCATAAAATAGATAAGGTAAGGTAACATTGTGAGGTTGTGATCTATAGAGTATCCCAGTGATAACTCCAAATTCAGAGATTTATTTTTCCTGTCTCTGGTTTAAATAAAAACATTATGTATTACTTCATGAAAAATTGCCTGCTTTATGATAAGGTTTTTGGTCTGGACATCATCCTTGTTCATCTAAACTTAGCCCATCCTTCAAAGAGAATGAAGTATGATGATGCCTCTTTTATTGCATAAAGTGCCAGGCAAACATTAATCATCGCAAGTATTTAACATCTCATCTAAAATTGTTCCTTTATTTGGTTTTACATGAATAGTGTCAAACTCCCAAGATACATAATTAGCATGTATATGCAGTCTTAAAAACCCTTCCTTTCCTGTGTCATTCAATATATTTTTATTTGCCACTTGAAGAAACAGATTGTAAGACACTGAACTGCAAAGAGTGAAAAGAAGGCCACAACAAGCTGGTCAACCTTTGCAGAGACCCACTGAGGAGGCTCGAAGAGGTGATGGAGAGGGTTTTTTTTGAAAGAGTGGCATGCAAATAAGGCTTTGATTAATTTATAAGCTATAGTTTGGTTAAATTTGGTGAGTGAAATGGGGGATTTATAGTGCTAGACGAATGTTTGTGCAGCAGAGTAATCCAGAATGCAATAGTGAAAGCATATAGCCCAGAGAGGAATCAAGATTTCTAAGGATTTCTCCCACATGGCATTATGAATTCTTCCTATAGAGTCTTTGCCCCCAATATAGTTTGAACGGAGCTATTCAGCTTGCAAATCAACATCTCCATTTTTAGACACAGACGCCAAACTGTGCAAGTTTGATGCCCATTACGGAAACAGCGATGGCTGCATCGGCAAGTGCTCTCGGTATCTGAGGGGCCAGGCTGGGCTGGGCTGGACATAGTGCTGCTGCAGGGGCTCAGGAGCCCGCAGTACCTTTATAGCTGTACTCAGCATCGAGTAGTAGGTCAAGATCTTTCTGTTAGCAGCAGTAATGCAGTGGGCATACACGACTATATTACATGGGGTAAAGAAAGTGGTGTGAAGCTCTAGTTGGTAACACCTTGAGTAATATGTAGGAATTTTCACAGAGATTTTTGCCTTGTTTTCCTAAAATGTCGGAAATCTGATATAACATGACCTGCACTTGAAGTTTAGAATAAATTCCTGCCTGCCTCTTTCTGAAGGCTGGGTGGAGAAGGTCTGACCTCCTCTGTCAGAAGGATCTGTTAATAATGTAGTGGTTGAAGTCACTGATCTATTGAGCATTAGCCCAGGAGGCTAAAAGCAGTGCTGTGGGGGCACTCAGTGAAGGACACGCTACAGAAGCTTGTTCAGGGCTGGCAAACCCATTTCTAGTGATTCTAAAGAAACTCTTGCCAAAGAGGAAAAATGTTTTGGGTCTCCTCTCTTTCTATGCAGTTCTGGTCCAGATAACTAGGCTCAAGTAAATGGGGCATGTGTACATTAGAATACACATAGAAGAACAATACGTGAACCACAGGATCTGCAGATTATTATACTTTAATTTTTATTTATATATAAAGAAGTGCTTAATTAGTGATTGTCCAATTAAGCAAGAGTGAGTGAATGAACACAGCTTCCAGGATTTTGAAAATATTTCTAGCAATAAGATTATTCCTTATTTTGTTTTAGATTTTTTTTCATCTTTCTCTAGTGCTTGAACTAAACTCTTCATTCAGTTCTTTGTTTGAAATAGCATTTAATGACTACAATTTAGAATAAATATTAATATGTCTATCTATAGGGTAGGTCTTTTTATCCTGAAGAACCTAAAGAACACATCAAATAAGACTTAACCATAAATCACGCTCCTTTCAAATACAGCTCTCTCTAGAAAGGAGGGAAGCAGTAAGATGGATAAAAAGCATCCAGCAAAATAATGGAGGAAAGGAAATTCAGCTGAGCTAACCATCTACTTTGACCAAATTCAAAAAGACATGGGAACTGTTTGATAAAAAATAAGGAATAAAAGAAACATTCAGACCAATTCTCATGTTGCAGTTGGCTGACTGGGTGAAGCTATGGGTTTTTAACTATAGCTTTTACAGAATCCAGAAAGCACATTACCCACTCACATGCTCGTAAACTTTATTTTGTTCCTATTATGTCCACAGATCTATGCAAGCATTCAGTTCAGACTTTATTAACTGGCTCTTATTAAACACTTTGCATTGTTCAGAAGAGCAAATTCTCACGAAAATTCTTAACTATTACTCAGAGTGTTTTTGAGATATTTATTTAATGAATTTTGAGACTTCTGAATGTTAATTGGCTCACCATGTTGTATTTATGTCTTTTTTCTCCCCCTTTTTTCATGCTATAAATCCTGTAGAATATTTTAACCAATTAAATGCTGATTGGTTAAAATTTATAATGGGAAAGATTTAGAATGATTATTTTAAAATTAATATCTTAATTCTACTTTGTGTGGTTTTCAACAAGTTTTATATTCCATTGTGTATTCTTACCTTTATCTTTTAAAGCTGTAGGATTCCTTCTTTCCTTTTCCTTAGCATGTTCTGTAAAAATAATTTATTAATCTTCAAGCTACAGTGATAAAATGTAAAAATATCTCTGGGATAATGATTGATTGATTAACTGGTGGTTTCTAACTGAGCCATGATGCCAATTAAATGTGTAGCACAAAACTGTTTTTCATAAGTATTAGCGTGCTCACAAAGTGAAACCACGAACTTTTCTCAAGTGTGATGAAAGAACCAAGATCACTCAAAACTTACGTCACTTTGCAGCTTGTAATGACAAACATTAACAAGAGTTCCTAAATTCTGAGTTTGGACTGCTAAGTCTTCATACAGATGCTTCATATTACCAAGGCTCTATTTGCACTTCTGATCCAGGTAATGCCAATTAAGTTTTATCACAAATTTACTGAAATAATATTACGCTTATAAATTCCTAACTAAACTATACCATAAAAACAAAACTGTCAATGCATTGCAAGATTTTTTTCTTGATGCACATAGATCTTAGGGTTTTATATGATTTTGTCCTGCCGTGTTACCTTTCTCTTTTGTAGCAGCTGGAGATTTCAATTCTTTCTCTTTTCCAGGATCTGTAAAAGAAGTATTCACACTGATGAAGTCACAGTCAGAAGCCGTAACTGAGTGAAACTGTGAGATTATATCATAAGAGAGAACGAAGCATCTAGATCATATGAAAGAATATAACCGTATATTGGAAGAAATAGTGAAAAACAGAGTGATTGGAAATTGGAAATTCACCTGTTTCTGTTCAGAGTTCAGTCCACAGAATGTGTTTCATTCATTTAACTATGAAACCTGTAAAATTTGCAAGCTTCAACTTAATATGGGATAAAGATAGTTTTTCAACTTTCTTAACCAGAAAGGACGAAACTGACCCTTTGCCAATTTTGACTCATCAGAGCTGGCTGTAGCCTACTTCCCGCATCTGGGATTGTCCATTCTTGCTCAGCAAGTCCAAGGGTCTCCTTATTGAAACTATTCTTTTCTAAAGGTCAGATGTATATCAAATTGGGAGCACAACACAATAGTGACAAATAGGAAGATGAAGAGTTCTTTTTATTCTGCCTACAGACGAGTAGTGAAGATGGCTAGGCCACATCATCCTTGATAGATACTGTACAAGGAAGGGCAGTCCCCTGTAAAAGGCATAAGAAATAATTTGAACCAGACAGAAAACAAGAATTCTGTTTCAGACAAAATGTGAGATCATCATTCTGGGCTGATGAAACGAAGGTCTCCAAAGCTTTTCCCACCAAAATTAAAAAGACAGATGAGACTGTCTGAAAACAGGCTAGTCAGAAAGAAGAGAGATTTGGATTTTGAATTCTTGCATGTCAAGTGAGTGTTTTAATCACCTGACTACTGGTTACATTGGTTTATACATGTCATCTGAGAAATACTAATTAATAGATGTTTTCTGGAAAAAAAAAAAAAACCCAATGTTCTCCATCAGATATGAAGCAAAAAATTCTTTCTGTTGAGAAACTTAGCAGCAATTCGGTGCGAGAAGATTTTTAAAGAACTCTGTTAGAAGGCCTTCTTAGTTTCCACACAAAGGATAAGAGGTCAAGACTCCTAATGAGGAGGAAGTTGTGTTTAGCAGATAGATATGAAACTTGCAGTAGCTACAGTGGGTAGCTGCAGTGATAATTGTTTACTGCCTTAAGCACACAAAATTCACAAATTGTTGCTTTTGTAATAAAAACATGGGATGTGTCCAATAGTAATTTATCACGGTATCAATAAAGTTTCTTGTTTATGATTTAGTATTCAGCTCTATGTAAGACAAACTGAGTTCTTGGGGAATCTGAATTGAGGTAATCTAGAAATAATAAAATTTTATTTATGGTAGAAGTAACCATGAAGTGGAAAAACCTAATTTACTGTTGACATTGAAATTCCTGTTCTGTTGGGGCCCCTGTCAAGGGATAAAGGTTTCATTATTTTTCTCCTTCTACACTGTGGTTCTAAAAAGGCAATACTTCCATACGATATAATTTTTAAAGAACACTTGGGAAAGAAATTTGTTGAACAAGGCCAAAAGTGTAATTTTATGGTAATAAAGCTGTCTCTTTCCATCCTCACCACATCACAGACATCTGCTTCAGGAGCTACCCCACTCTCCTGCTTCTACCTTCAGGTTTTGTACTTGCTAGTTTATGATTCAGTCACTAATTTTCAAAGTGAGAAAACAAACAATTTACTGCAGACATCTGTGAAGCATATACAGTGGAACTACGTATCTCTAATAGTCCTTGTAAAAAGTCAACACCAATTTTAAATTATTAAGTTAATGACAGAAATCTGTGCTAACAGAAATAAAACTCAGTAAGAAGAGTGAAAAACTTATCCTTCTGTGCTCATGAGTTATGAAAAATTCCCAAGAGACTTTTCATGTTCAGTACATTGATCTCTAAAAAAAAAAGAGTGGAAGACATAGACCTTTCTCTTTTGTTAATTTTTTTTCTTTTTTTAATCTTTTTTGTGATTCACAATTCAAATAAAGATTTTGTGATTAATACAAGAATACAAGCAACACAGTGAAATACTACACTATTACGTATTTACCAAAATAAATAATTTAAAGCACAAGATAAACCCTTTACTTTTAGAAGCCTGTCTTTAAGAACTGTAAGTTGCTGTGTACCTCCATTATTAAGAACATAGTTACCCAAACTGTTGCAGAAGCTGTCACTTCAGTTATGCATTGTGAAAAAAAGACCATTAAACAATTTGAACTGAAAGCTTAAGTCATTACTGACAAAGCTTGAAGTCCCATGTGATTCCCAAACAAGGAAACCTTTAGGAAGGTGCTTCAGAGATAGCTGTCATCTCCAGGAGGAAAAATAGCTTTTAGGATGGTGTGGCATGTGACACGCATGCTGTTGAAGAATTTAAAAAATGACCCAGGACTGATCTGGAAATGGGAAATTAAAGTGTAAATAAACACCAGTCTTATTCTGGAGGACTGAACTTACTGTTGTCTGTTAGACAGTCTGCCACAACTTGGTAAAATGGCAAGACGTAGCACAGATCCCATGACAAGAACCTTGTGTTACTTGCTCTGTATTGATTTGCAGTGTTAAGCTTCTGTTGACATTAGAACACATAACTGAGACCTGTAGTGAGTCTAGCAAGTGTGGAGAGAAGAATTTTGTGTGTAAAATAATAAATATAAACTTTATAAATTTTTTTTTTGTGCTGGCATTGCACAAGTATCTTCCTTTTGTCAAGGAAGAATATACAGTATTGGGATGAAACTTCTTTGGCTTAAACAGACTAGAATTTCTCAACATACCCATTATTACTCTTACCAGCTTTGTTGTATCAGTTCTAGTCTGTCTGATCAACCATAATCTGCAATTATGACTAGCAGCAGGAGTTTTATACATTTTTTTTTCATTTATAGATTTGAATTGCTTTATTAGTTATAGGGAGAAGCAATAGGTAAAACTATAACTTACTTCCTTGTTTCGTCTTTGGTTTATCTGAGGAAAGAGAAGAGAAGAGAAGCAAAAGTAAAAAGAGAAAAGAAGAAGGAAATATTAGCGTATATGTTCACACAGGAAATTATTTTTAATACAATCAGCTAATGAGAATGTATTTAAATATAAGTTGTCCCTAAGTGTTTAAATATATCTTGAACGTGATTTCCACTCCATTGTTGCTTGACAACGTATGTGAAAAAAGTTTATGGTTTCCACCTAGCACCTTGCAGATGTGCAACAAGAGCATAAAAATTCCTGGTCTCATATGACCTGCTTTAACTGATGGTAAATAGCTCCTTTCTTAGTACTATTGGGTATCACAAGAAAAAATCTTTGCCTTTTCCTCATTTCTTTTAAGTATTAATTCTCAGTTGCCTTAATAACAGTAACTCCCTGGCAACCGTCTGATGCTTGATCATCTCATTTTGGAAACAAATAGGGCAAAGATTTAAAGCACTGTCTTTTTCTAGACACTTCTGGCAGTTTTCCGACTTCTGTTCTCCTTTTAACAGTTAAAAATGTTACATGCAACTTTGCTTTACTACTAATAAAAGATCAGTGAACTGAAATGTTGCTACAACCTTTGAGCCCATTTCCAGACCATAGGGATTTGAGGTCAAAGCTGCAACAGCATGTTTGATCACTTCAGGCTCCAAACAGTGAAGCTGTGTCCTGATTGCTAAACAAATAGAGATGCCAACACTACAGATTTTCCTGCAAGTCTCCTTATATTTAGTATTTTTCTTAAATTGCAAATCTTAATTTTGACCAGGTCGGAATTCCTCTGCTTTTTTGATGTGCATCCTGACATACAATAGCTAGCAGAGCAAATGATTTCATTTCTCAGTCTAAAAGGCTTAAAAATCCCTTTCAGTTTAAAAACTATTTCCTGGTGCATTCATACTATCCTGATTAAGAAACAGAGTCCTCACTTTTCCTCAGATCTTCTAGATACCTGAAACCAGTGAGTCAGGTACAGTTTTCTCTTCAATCAAAATGTAACTCAGAGCTGCTTCCATCACCTTGTATTTTACTTTTCCATGAGAAGTATAAGTACATGTTAATATTAAAAAAACTTCCTGAAAGTTTTTCTGGCTCATTTGTCTTTGAGTGACCAATGTTTTGGCAGTAGCTTTATACATACAGGGTGCAGAAATCAGGAGGAGAGGCAATTGCTATCTGAAAGTATTTATGTTTGCTTCCGTGCAGCAGAGGAACTGAGCTGCTGCCAGCGCTTGGAAGTACCTGCAGAAATAGTTGTGATAGACATTACACCTTGCTCTTATTCCTTTGACTTGCAGAAACTAGATGGCTGCTGGCATGGGGAGATAGTGTTCCTGCTGCTGACTGCTGTCATGGGAAACAGTTTGTCCCCCTTTTGAGCCCACTGGGTATCACAACTGGGTTTTGAAATCCCTGCTCAATGCCAACCACATGAAACTATGGTTTGTACTGCTCAGTCTGTGCTCTTTATGACACAGTTAAAATATTTTGCAAATAAAGTCCCATCTAATGGTTGCGCATTGTAGAAGGGACAAATCTTATAGCAAACACCCCCTCATTGCCACATGAGATAGCCAAACTGAGGGGAAGCAGTGCAGATGGCTGGGAAAGCACTTGAATGGCAATGGAAAATTGTGTGGAAATACCCAGACTAACAATGACTGAAATCTAGGCCAAGGCCCACCTAATTATAACATTTTCCATGACAACTAACAAGCAGCTGACAGCTGCTGCATGGTGCCTGTGCTGCCTTGACTAATGCTGAGTAAAGCTGAAGCTGAGAAGCTGGAGAAAAGAGAGGGATAATAGCTCGACTGACCAAAGCTACATTAGTAAATATGTCTAACACTTTATTGGAAAGGTTACTGGCAAGTTTGGAAAAACTCCAATATAAGACTGAAAATGCCAAATTCATCATCAGGGCTCTAACTGACAATCTGAGCATGAGTAAATACAAAAATCACCTTGGTAGAGAAGTAGTAACAGATTAGGATGTCTATTAGATAAAGGAAGCCAACACTGATAAACTTTGGGTATTTATGCCAGCATTTTACTACTTTGCTCCTTACCGTACTAACCTAAAAAAAGGACGGATTGCTTTTAACAAGTGTACAAGAAGCGAGTATGCAGGATATAATGCTGAAAGTAACAATAATAATTAGTATAAGTGTATATTACGGGAAAAGACCCTTCTTTATCTAGATGCTTTAAGGCTCAAATCCTTTTCATGTTCACCATCATCACTCAGTGGCTTGAGTATTGTTTTGTTTTAGCCTGTCCCTTGGTGTTCCTGTGCTGGTTGGCTTGGGAAACTGTTTGTAGACTTTGTGACCTTCTGAACTACGTGCCATCAAGACAGGTGGTTCTTGTATCCTTTCTTCTCGCCTTTCCACTCCCAGACATTCCCATTCATACCTCGTCGATACCAATCCTAAGCTTTTTGCTAAAAACCTCTACAAGTTCTGCACTCAAAAGCTTTTGAGTTTTTCTGCAGTGGACCTTTGTGGCTCTTCATGGGGCTAATGTTTCATATTGGATAAAAAGAGGCAGCTCAGCTGACTTTAGGGAGCCTCTGCCCCTTTAACTCATTGCAAGTCACTTTCCAAGACTGAATAGTAAAGGCTGATCCCTGCCTAGGCTGCTGGGGTAGGAAGCCTCTTGCAAGATCTGTGGGACACAAAGTCCCAGCACAAGATCCTTAAGCTGAAGTGGGCAGCTTGTTCACTTCAAGCTTTTTGTGGGGGTTGCAGTTTTGTCTAAGTGGGACAAAGCCAGTTTCCAGTGGAAATTCCCTGTTGCTCTGATAAACACAGCAGAGCCCTGACAATACTAGCAGAGCAAAGGATTTAAAGGTTGCTGTCATTCAGCTGTCTGAATCTGAGGTTTTTGTTTCTGTGTCATTGTCTTTTAAGAGAGATAATGCCAACATGCTTTGTTTTCTTTTTACCGTGCTCTGCTGCCTTCATTGCTTTTTCTTCCTTCTTTTGAGGTACTGCTGCAAAACAAAGATAAGGTTTAAGTAAGATTTCTAGTCAGAAGGATTGCTCCAGCAGACAAAGCTTTTCTTAAATGCTTGCAGATTACACCGAGGCAAAAGATTTCAAAGATTTGCAACCATGAGATACCTTTTTTCCCCCCAATATATGGCTACATAATAAGTGATTTTACTCAGCTTAAAATGAAAATGGTAAAAGCAAACAAGGAACTTTTTTCTTTCAGAAAATAAATAGCATCGTCTTCTAGATCTTACGTGGAACACAGCCTAAACTACAGTGCATATCACATAACGGAGGAGAGAGCAAAGCAAGCAGGTCTTTACTTTGCCCAGCCATGTGAGCATTCCCCACGCAAGCATGGTTTTCCATTTGCACCAGCAGAAACAGCAAAATACTTCCCCATATTCTGAATTTTAAGCATGTGGCTGGTCTCAGTGAGGACAGTGGGCCACAGCCAGACTGCATGTTACAGACACCTTACTTGGTCCTTGTGAATACTGCGGTTTCTGCGTGCAAGAGAGAAGAGTGAACCAGACCAATTGTGCAGCAGGGCTGCTAGCCCTTTACTGATGCCAGGGGAAGCAGTTGTAACAGCCCAGGTCAGGATGTCTGGACATATCCAACAGATTATTTGCAAGCTTTAGCTTGTACAGTTCCTAAAATGATTTGCACAGCTTGAGAGACAAGGGACAGAGATTATTTGTTCATGGCTCCACACTAAGGATTAAATGATCCAAGAGGAGGAGATGCAGTAAGGAATCCCTTCAGACTTTGTTCTCTTAGGAAACTTACATAAATATGGGAATCTTTTATATTTTCTGACAATTTACATGGCAGGTTTGACAATGTACAAGATTTCCTGTAGATTACTGAATGTATTTAGGACAATATATATATTCTCATCTCATTTAGTTATTCAGGGTTAAGTCTTGCAAATATGTAAACATATTTGTTTAGCTGTAGGTGGCACTGCCAACACTTCACTTTTGTAAAACCAAGCTTTGGTAGCCATAATTTATTACTATTATGCTGAATAAGAAGTGTTGCTTTAATTTAAAAAGGTATCCTCTTACAGTAGTTGAGACAAAAAATGTGGCATTAAGAAAATAAGCTTTACTGTCATTGCCTTGTTTAAAAGTAGTGCAAAGTATAAACAATCAGCATAAACGGGAGGATGTAAAGTAGACGGAGAAAATTAATTTACATCTGACAACTATAGAAATGTCTTTGCAGCTACAGAATTATTTGCACATAACATCCCCTTGACTTGTTATTTCAATCTGTCAAGCCTAGAAATATTTTCAACATAATGTTTTATTACAGCAAATCACAGCTGTACATAAAGAGCTTGGTTTTTAGAGCCAAGGTAAATACTGAGGATCATGTTCTGTTATCATTATTTATGCTGAGAAATTCAGGGAATTCAAAAGACCTACCAAGTGCATCCAGGTGTGCTCACTGCTCTTCGAGGGATGTCTTGGTGGTCCCTCTGGGACCAGGCTTGCAGCCCAGGCAGCAGGGAAGGCTTCTGAAGCTGCTGGCCACAATGGCCCAAGCAGGCCATCTCAGTTAGTAGGTTATGGCCTGTCTGCAATGTCTGCAAGTGGGCTGGAGGCCAACAGAAGGATCTTCTGTTCCTAGCAGGAAACCTTTCCTGAGAGTCAGTGAAATGTCAGGTCTGGACAGATGACCTGCTTCACGTTTAGTGGGATGGACCAACTCACACACGTCCATCACTCCCTTGCCACTTGCTTTTGTTTATCCCAGGATGCTGTGGGGTGAGCAGGTGTTTGCGGGCAAGCTCCGTGAAAACAGTGAAATATTGCACCTCAGTTACCTCAGGTAACTTCTTTTATTGAAGATAATCTTCAGTTTGCCTGAAAATCAAGTCTAGGCTGAAAGGATGACTGACTGGATCCACAGAAAAAAAATGCGAGTACTCCATTTCTATCCAAGTAGTTAAATTTGTATTAGTGTTACTGGACATAGAGAAAGCCAAAGAGGATCAAAGTCCCTTAATATTCATTGTAGATCCCTGCTATTAACATCCATGTTACTTAGGCCCAGATCAGCAAGGCGACTTAAATCAGCAATAAACTAGACACCTACATGCCTAGATGAATCTGGGTATTGAGCCCTGCCACTGAGCAAACCAGTATCACAGTACTTCTAAAAGTCTTACTGAAGTGGTCAACATCTTGAAGAATAAACTTATTTTAATATAGAAAAAAGGAGATGAAAAGGGTCACCAGAAAGCAGTCCCATATGCATTCCAAAATGTATTTTTTAGCATCTAAATCTGCAAAAGCAGCTATGATAAGAGTAAAAAGAATTATTGAGAACTGTTTTCTCCAAAGCATGTTTATGCTTTTTAGCTAAAACTAAAGCAGTTCTGGTTTGTTCAATTTCTGAAAACCAGAATATTGATGGAATAAAGATAAAAGTATTTTCTGGATACTGACCTGCAGACTAGAAAAGCAATACAGCTTTCTGAAAAGATCAGGTGTTTAGAGTCATCAAATTCATCTGGTGGTGGTAGACCGTGATTGCAATCATGACAAAGTAACCAGTCATCCTTGAGTAGCATTGAGGCTGCTATTTAAGAATAACAACTAGTACTATTTATAGTATTCTGACTATCGGTCTGTTCAGTAATGCTACAATGCTTCTGTGAGTGAGTGTTTGTAAAGAAGAACTTGCTGAGACAGATCAGAGCTTTAGTAACTTTTGGGAACTGCCAAGTAGCATCATCTGGACATGGCAGAGTAGTGTCTGGAAGGACAAACAGGACATTGCACTATTTCCTTTGCTTTTTTACAAGGGAGGTGTGAACTACTTTGGCAATGCTGAGAGGTCTTTTATCATGAAGGTAATAGATGTCACTTTAACAGTCTGTATAAATAGAAAGCCTGTACACATAGAGTCGGTGTTTGAAATAAGATGCCAAAGAAAGTTTTGTTCTGTTTCTATTAGAACAGGGACAAGTTTTCTGAGTAGCTCAAGATTTCATCCCTTCCACTGAGCATTTTCAAAGTTCATGCTACTTCTGAGTAGCAGCCTGAAAGATGATCTCTTTGTAAAAAATTATCCCATTGCACATGTTCCCAATTTGAAAAGCTGATCCTTTAGCCATATGACTGAAGTAACATGGATGTATTAAAATGTATTATAATTTTCTCCTCAGTAGAATAACATCAGGTATTAAAAAAAAACCCCAACAAAAATCCCTAGACAACCAAACCAAAACCACAAAAAAATGCTGCCTGAAATAATACAAAATAAAATGAATGCACATAAAACTAAAAGTAGAAATTTGTCAGGGATCCATATTTTCAGTAAATTATAGTTAAAAAAGATAGATGAAGTAAACGGAGTCTGGACTCCCATTTATATTTTGTCATTTCTCAGCAAAGTTCTTGACAACTTGGCATAATGTAGATCAAATGGTTGCTTTCTATGCTAATTGTTTCTCTGATTCCACCATAAGCTCTTTGGAATCAAATGAGAGAGAGCTTAGCAGATACTGTTTTGTGCTGAAAGCAGCCAGGAGAGCAATTCATCAGTCAAATATTTCTGCAGTCTCAATAGTTGTAGGCTACAATCAAATTTGTCAGAATATTTTTATCCCAAAAGAGTCAGGCTGCATAACTATCATCCACATCGGAAATAAGCATTCCAAAGTGTCGCTGATTTTAAAACTATTTTGAGATGTTTGCTCTGTGTGAAGGAAAGCTGAAAGAAATCACTCTGACTGGAGACAACAAATACTTCACTCACTGAACCCTAAGGTCAGAGGCTTGAGCTCCTCATCATGACATCACTAATATCAAGAAATCATGAACCTGAGAAGTGCCTATTACAGTTTAGGAACTGTTCTGCTACATAGAGAAATGAAAAAATTCCCTGGCATAATGGCATCACAGAAAATGCAACAAAACTTCATATGAGCTTGGTAGTTCATCAGAAGTATAAACTAGTGGGAATGGATCAGACCTCCTTCTATGCCAGCAGGTTAATTTTTTTAATTACCAAAGAAGAGAATTTCATCAAAAGCCTCTCTTGTTTTCAGAACAGGACTGTTTGCCTTCCATGAATATGCTTAAAAATTTTGAAATTTACCAACAGCTACAAAATATTGGAAACTACATTTCACCCAGAGGGCTGCTAAGTCTAAATGGATTAATAGCAGAAGAACAGGAAACAAGTAAATAAAGAGCAGCAATAAAGAACAAATACAGATCAAAAAGCAATGACCTTGTTCAGACTTAGTGAAAGGTATAGATATTAAACACTACTAGCATTTGTCTGTCATTGTAAAAAAAAATATATTTTGAAGAAAATAACAATATTCCTTTGTGATTCTTACTAAGAGGCAAAAGGAACAGCTGTAACATTTTAATACATTCATCATTTTCCCCCTGGAGTAAAGACTATATTTGAGTTTCAAAATTAGCAACATAAATTTAAATCACTTGTTAACAAGTAGTTTTTCATAAATTAACAATTACTCCGGAGCTAGTATCAGCTATTTCTGTTTAATGTGGATTAGTGACTGATAAAAACAAAGTTGTTATTTACTTAAATACCGGAGAATAATTTCAGATTCAACATTAGGTTGATCCTATGGTAAAACTAAGATGGCTGAGCCCAGCATTTTCAGTTGTGAGACAGCTCTTTTGACAACAGAAATAGCAGAATGATTCTTGTTTTATATAATAGAAACCTACAATTTCTATTTTTCCTTAATGAACTATGAACTTCCTATAAATTTTTTTCAAGTGCCCCTTAGCTTATATGGAATTTTTTGCTTCTATCCTGCAAAATGCTGGAGCAGTGCTGAAGACCTATTACACATACAAATGTTTGGTTCTTATCTAAATAAATATGAAATATGGTATTCACTAGAAAAATTGGAGGCTACTCACAGCAATAAAGCATAGAGGTAAGAGCTCTGTGGTTGCAAAACCCCTTTAATTCTGTTTGTAAACTTTATAGGTGACCTAAACAAAAGAACTTTTAATAAAAGGGTAAATATAGTCAGTGGGAATAACAATTTCAGAAGGTATATGGCAACATTTCCCAGTAGCGGCCAAAGAAAACTTCAAGTTTGCAGAAGGCGACTTAAATCTGAAAAAAACCAACTGCTTCACTTCTTTTCAGACCCTGATGGACACAGACTTGGCAGAAATGGGTTCACAGATGTTGAAGTGTTGACTTCCTGTGCATACTACAGCGTTACAGATGAAATAATAATGCATCAGAAAGATTTCCTCAGAGGCTTCAAGCAATAGGGGAAAGCTTTAGTCACTCACCCATAGCAGCAAGACTACCTTTATTTTCAGCTTTGGTTGTCTAGAATTTGCTAAAAATGCAAAAGCTTAACTCCACATACTTTTTTTTTCCCCTTTAGTTTCTGTGTTTTGTCTGGTGGGAGTATAAAGAGAACAAATGCCTCAATTACTCTGGTTTCTGTTTTGCTCAATATAATTAGTTGCAGAGCAATGACAGCATTATGAATTTAGCCCATGAAGCAGGGAACTTAAAAACATCCAATAAAGGGAATAATGTATCAGCTTTGATTTCCTCACATTAATCTCCACAGCTGCAATTCTGCAACCCTTCCTTGTGCTCCAGAAGAGCACTCTACTGCCTTGTAATTCAGCCTGACTACTTGTGTCAGTATTTACTGGTTAATGCGAATAAGGCTTCAGAGATGAACTCTAAAGTAAAAGAAGATGCTTGAATGATAGCAGAGTATTAAAAACTGGAAAATCTCATTTCCCTGCCTTTGACTGGTGGTGGACAGCTTGGAGACCACAATCTACAAGTCTGAGTGGTTGATACATGCAGTCAGTCTCATTTGTTTGAAAGGGAATGTTTATAAAACAAGGTGGTCACTGATATGAATAAACACAGACTGAGAGTGAAGTGCAGTTTGCAACTTGCCATCCCATTTCCCATTTCTGTCTAGAATACAACTGACATCTGTAATGTTCTTGAAGGCAACTTGGAGCTAGTATCTTGCATTGCATATATGTAAAAAGTCAGACACTGACACGAACAATTAAGTATTTGCTCAGCTCGAACTTAAGCCCTTGATGTTTCTCACCAGCCCCAATTCCCTGTGCCTTCTGGGAAGGAGCAACCTTTGGAGCAAGCCCTGATGCTTCCACACCTCCCACCTTCTGCCATCAACAGTTCTTGTGTGAAAGGAAGGCAAAAACTGTTTCACTGAACCTCCCTCTAAAACTTCCTGAATGCAGTAAAGAAAACAACTGTTCAGTCACCAGGTTTGTGCTGCAGCTGGAATGGCAAAAAGAGAAATATTACTCTTTGTGTCATGTCTCTATAGAAGACTGGTTACTTTTCCTTTCTGCAATTCACAAAAACCTTATGGTTTGAGTTAGGGCTAGAAATTGAATTTGATATAGTTGGAGAATTATAGTTTTTTTAGTCTCTGGACAACTCAGGGAAAAGACACCTGTTTTCTAGAGGTGTTTTGAGGTGCTGCAAGGAAGGACCGTTATAATTTAAAAGGTCCACTTTGTTTTACATGTCACACCTTTTAGCAAGCAGTGTTGTCACAAGCAGCTTTTTCATTAACAGTAGAGTTAACAATGGCATTCTTCAATTTTAAAAACAAATAAAATTACCCACCTTTTGACTTCAGAGTTTCCACAGGTGCTGTAAAATAAAAGAAAACATTCTAAGAAACAAATTTTGCAAATGTATAAAGAAATTAAGATTGATCCTAACAACTCTCTCCTTGGTCAATATGCTACCCATCTATGCAGAGCAGGCATTCAAATTTTTATGCAGAGAAAAACTGACACACACATATGTTGCTTGTTTGGATAGTCTCATGGCAGGTGACTAATTAGCTGCAGATTGAAAGCAATGGTAAACAAGGTCAATAGGTAAGTTAGATATGGAGCTTCGATAGCTCCACTGTTTTCAAGTAATGAGGATGACAGAAGGAGTAAAAACAGGTTTCAGAACAGGAACATATCAAACATAGGTGGAAGGTTTGCGATAGAAATCTCCTTCTAACAAGTTCAATAATTTGGGCAAGTTAAGGATTTTGCTTTTTAGTTTATTGAAAACTCAAAGCACAGAACTCTTCTAGTATTGATACAGGGGAAGATCCATTTTCAAAAATCTTCTCTGAATATATTTTTTCAGTTCAGTTTATTTATTATTCTTCATAATTACATTAACTAAATCCAAATTAATTGAACTACCACATTTCTCTTTCTTCATTATTCACACCTTCATTATGAAGCACTGTGACAGGTTTTTATGCTATAGAAAAGGACAGATTCATTTTTCTATACATTGACTGTCTACTGTAGGTATTTTTTGCTCAGAATTTATATCTGAGAAAACAGAGTCATCTGATGAATGAATCATCAAGCCTGGCTGTAAAAGGAGTTGAAACTCTAAACTGGAGAAGTAGATTCCAGTCAGGAATAAGAAGAGCACCTAGCTACAACAATAAAATATATGGGTGCTTGGAATAAAAATAAATTAAACAACCTACATTTTTCCTCCCCTCCACACTCTGAAGATCCTATTTGGTGTTTTGATCTCTATTCATTTACTGTAACCTCCAAGCAGGCCTCTTTCATAAAAAGATAAACCTTTTAAAAGCTGAAGTAAAAAATTCTTACCCTTGTTGTTCTCAGCAAGCTTTGATCAGATCTCAGTTCCAGAAGACCAAATAGCTGCATGTCTGCTCCACAGCCATTCATTTATTCAAGTAACTTCGATTAAACCAGCAAATCTTTATCTCTGGCTTCACTTTTTTTTTTTTCCCCCTTAACCTAATCCTGTCTTAACTTAAAATTAAACCAGATAAATGAGACTCTAAAACTTACTGTCTTTCACAGGTCTTACCATGTACTTTTACTTCTTTCTTTGCTGTTTTGGCTGTAAAATAAAAAAAAAATCAAATATTGACTTCTGACATGAATTAATTTAAAACATTAGGATAGTTGAAAAGTAAGATAAGAAGGAGATAATATTCACCAGTTTCCATTATTTTTTCTTTCTTGTGTGGTTCTGAAAAAGAAAAAAAATCAAGTCTATTTTTCTTGTAATGTTTTGTTTAGTTGCCCTGGACAATCATTTTCATGTTACTAGCAGCAGTTGGATGTGGTGGCTTCAGTTCAGGTGGGCCCTTCCCTACTTTCCTGCATGTCAAAATAAAACCTTTACAGTTGTCCTCAGTCTCTTCAGTGGTTTTCACACTGCGCAAACAGGGTTGGGTTAGCTGTTAATAACGGACACCAAAGGATTTAACTCTTGTGAAAAGGTGCTAAAAGGAAACTCTAGAAACAGCGTAGGTTAAAATATCTGCAGTTTTACTTTAGGGTGGCCTAAATGGGGGCCTGTGAACGAGCCATACGTGCCTCAGGACACCTGTGATATGGTCCTTGCCTTTCTTCACTGGAGAGACTGGAAAATCAGCAAAGCATCTAGTCCAGCTGCTGCCGCTCTACAGCCACAGGAGAAGGGGAGAAGGGTCCCGGCCTCTTTTACCACAGTGTGTTGGGAGCCATTGCTCACAGGAGCTCATCACCCAAACAGGATCTGGAACCTGAAGCTGAAAAGCTTCATCCACCTAAACTCTGTACCCTCTGGCAAACTATGGGATTTACAAATTTTTAACGGTTGTTTTTGTAACAGCTTTCTGTCTTGCCAGGATGTGCTTCAAAACCCCCTCAGAGAAGGAGCAGGCGGCCTACCAGGGGGAAGAGGGAGAGAATGAACATGTCTGTCAGAAACTGAGCGTGATCCACCAGCCAGGGCTGACATTCACAGTAGCAAAAAAAATAGATAAGCTCTTGCTGTCCACAGATGATGCCTGCAGATGCTTTTAAACACCATATGGAAAGGCTCTGCTGTGCAGGTTTAGATCCACACAGGAACATTACCTAAATTCAAGAGTATCTGAGCGGACAGATTACAAGATAAAGGCAGTTTCTGTTAAATACATGCTCATCGCTTACTGGTATCTGATGATTGCATTTTCTCCATGCTTATTATAGGATATATCTGTATTAATACTGTGGTATACAATTGAAGAATATTACTATTTAAACAGTTTCCACTCTGGAATCAAGAGATAAAGTTCCATGTTCAAAGTGCTTCTGAAGGTTGTACCCTCACTAAAAGCAGGCCTGTCCTTACATTTGAGCTACCCTTGAAGTGAATACACGAAAAGGAACACGAACTGCAAATAGAAAATTAAATATGTTGATCAATAGCATTAAAGTAATATTCACATTAAATATTAATTCATAATCAATATTAATACTGACTGCACAGTGGACATCTAAAAGAAGTATACTCCACACAGAGCTATGAAAATAATTGATATTAGAAAGGGTAGGCTGATCTGAAATAAGATAAAAAAAGCCCCACAATTGCTAAGTTTTAAACAAAATATGGTTTTGCTCCATACTCCCACTCCCAGTAAGTCTGTATTGAGCAATGCAGTTCTAACTGAAATAAAATATTCATTTTTGTCTGAGTTTTGAAATCTATCTAAGGAGCCAGCTTACGTATGTTTTAAAGAAAAATGTAGTTTTAAAATAAAGGTTTTCTCTGAGTTCTTAAAAAAAATTGGATTTTTATTTTTCTGTTTTTACCAAAAATATTGATGGAATTTCATCACAATTTCATAAGCAATATCTTTCAGCCAAGACGTACACTTTAAAGCAGCAAGACTAGTTGACTGAAATCAGGGACCTAGCTTTCATATGGTTATATAAAGCACATTTTAATGTATTTATTATATAACATATACATATTTAAAATATCATAGGTGTTTTATAGTCACATTGTATACGAGAGGTGAGATTCAGTGGAAATGGTCATGGAGCAGGTCGATGTGGTCAAAGCAATGAGCCAGGGATATGATTTTCCCAGCAATATGGAAAAGTAATGGAGCTAGAGAGCAAGTTGGCATTAAATATTTTATTACCTGAATAAATATAATATTTTCTTGATGGCATCCCACCTTGGATGGCAACACTAGTGTAGGGCAAGGAGGAGACATACAACAAAAAGTGAGAGGACAGAAGTTTGGGACTCAGTAGTTTGGCTGAGTCAATGAGCTTAATTATAACAACAGCTGCAGCTTTGGTTTTGTGTAGCCCAAGTGCTCTTCAGAATATCCAATTTCATATAGATATTTTAAGACTCATTCTGTGAAATGAGAATTTTGATTGGTTTCGTGGGGTTTTCTGTTTTGCTGTTGCTCAGGACAGCTTCCTGGAAGCTGAAGGAAATGTAATTATGATTTAGTGGTTCCGAGGCAATTATCTTTCCCTCTCATTCTAAGATCTGTCAGCTCTCATGAGATCAGGGAACAGTATGACATTAACAACACTTAGTGAGTATTTTTGCAAAGTATACAATTTTCCATTTATTTAGCTTTATTTCCTGTTTTTCAAAACTACAAACATTAAGGAAGCTCTATAGAGCTTCTTTTGTAATAATTTTACTTCCAGAAGCATATGAAAAAAGATCCTTTTCTATGAGAAAAATTTAAAAAATGAATAACATAAAATTTCACTTCAAGCATTCCTGGGGAAATCTGACATGATTATCAAATTTCAGGTGGTTCCTGCTTTGATATTTTAATGGAAGGAACTGAAACCTTTCATTACATAAGCCATATACTTCAGGAAAGTTCAGACCTAGATCTTTCTTTTTTGCTACAAGTTCGGTTTGGTTTTGGTTTTGGTTTTGGTTTTGGTTTTTATCATTCTTTTTATATTTAATCATTTTCGTATGTATATAAGACTGTACAGCATGTTTTTATTCAGGAACTTTTGCTGGTAATATATTATTTTTCTACCATGCATGGAATTGAGATTTGATTTAGTTTGACATTTCACCATCTTTATAAGTTCTGATGCTTTGAACAAATGGCTTTTCTTTTTTATGAATATTGGCAAAGTTGTGAATAAGATGGCCATAAAACCATAGAAATGTATTTTTTGTTTCATTACTAGTGATATAGTCCTATACACCCCTGGAGCAGGTGGGAGACAGAAGAAAACCTGAAGCTGCCTCTGCAGCTCTTCCCTAAGCCGCACTCTTCCCTAAAGCACAAACAAGGTTGAAAAGCATCTCGGCTGACAAATTTGCTGTGGTGCACTTTAATCTTTACTACCAGGATGGATAGTCACAAACCATGACCCTCTGCCATCCGCTGGGGGAGAACAATTGATATCCCATCCTAATTTGTATAGCTATGTGTGCAGATATATATCTGTGTGTTTGAGCGTGTGCATGAGTGTTATCTCCTAATTTAGATAAAGCATTCATGTTCAAGGAGTGTTCAGAAAAATAAAAATTATATATGGGATCACACAGATTTGGAAAAGTTTAAATAAATGGCATTTCAAGTGGATTTGCTGTTCTGTGATATCCACCACATGTTAAATAACCAACATCATTCTGTTTGCACTCAGTAGTTGCATAAAAACAGTATTTTCTGTACTGTTGTTTAATTTTTACTACAAATATTTCAGTGAAGTGTACTATTGTCATATTCCATGAAGTGTCTTGAATACTTAAATCTTTAGAGAACAGAAAGTTAGCCTGGTCTTACAGTCTTGTCATCTTGGTTTTATAGGCTATATGCTTGTCATTTCCCTTCTAAGACCTTCATATCATGTTGGTTAATTAAAACCAAATGAGACAGGGTGGTAAAGCTCTCTGAGATATCCTTTCATTAAGAATATTGTGAATATAAGCAGCTAGATACAGAAAAAATCCCTTTAGTCCCTTCTGTTGAAGGGAAAGGTTGCAATATGAGCTCTGTCACATTGTTAGACCTGAGATAATCCACATGAGGAAGTTTTGCATCAAATTACATTTTTTCAGTTCTCCTGCTCCCAAGAAGTACTTGTTCTGCTGTACTTGACTGCCATTCTACTTACTGGATCATTGTAGAAAAACCCACTGCCATCATACACTTTGATTTTAAAGATAATGAACTGGACAAATACATTTCTTTCTGAACAGACCAAGGAAACCCCTCACTTGGTGAGATCATGTCACACATACCTGCCGCTCTATAGATGAACATTTTTTGAGAAGGGTAGCAAGCAGTTTTTCTGATGGATTTTTGTGAAGAAAAGGAAAGCAGGTGACAGTTCTCAATATCAGTATCTTTGTATTAGAAATCTGCTACCAAGTCGGGAAATATTTTGGAAAAACATTGTGCGAAGAAAAGAAAGAAAAGAGGCCTGGATGAAATGCAAATGCTTTCAGTCCAGTCTATTGGGTCCATAGCTTTTCTTCACAGGTGGAAAGCAAAGGCATCAAAACTGAGGATGGAAGTCTTCCCCACTGAGAAATGTCTCAGGATCCCTGAATAAGGTAGAAGCTGCCAAAAGGATTTAAAGACATATCTACAGAGGATTAGGGTTATACTGTCCTCTTTGGTGATTTTGCTTAACAAAATAAATAAATAATTGGAGGCAGGAGATGAAGGTGCTGCCTCATATCCAAACACTTGCTTTCACTAGTTGCCTTAGCTTCATTTTAATACAGCTCATTTATTGTTTAATATAGCTCCTACATGATTTTGGATGCATGACTGATGCTCAGATAAGAAGCTAGTATTAGGATGGACACCATTAAATTGACCAAGGTACCTAATTTTGGGTGCATGTTGTCATTCCTCACCAAAGGCAACCAAGACACTTGTGTTTTCAAAATCCTCTCATATGACCATTTATCAGTTTTGCTATCAAAGTCGTTATGGGGAAGAGGCTAAACTGGTCGTACCTTGGTCAACCTCTTTTTATCTTTTAAAGGAGTCAACAGGCTCTGTCTTTTCCTCAGAAGGTGTACATAGCCAAAAAAGACATCTTGAAGCTAAAATAACTGTAATAGTACATGATCTGTGTTAAAGCTTATGCTTTAACTTATTCATACTCCACCTTCTTTTGACAAGGGAAGGATTTCTGCTTCAACCTCTGTAACCCATTCAGAATAGGAGTCTGGAACAGATATTTCAGAAGAGGAAAAAAAATTTGAAGTAAGTACCAGTTCTAGGTTTTTCCTGTCACAAGGCAAACATGATGTGCAAGTTAAATTAGCTAATTCAATAACAAAAACAATAGACCCTAAAAAATAATGCAATGAGTTCCTAAAGGAATAAATTTAATTCAAAGTTAATGAACTTAGAACAGAGGCTGTAACTGTAGCGCCTGACTTAGAGCTGGATACTGATGTTGGTTAGCCCAAAGGAGTAGGGTAGAATGAGACAAGTGAGCAAAAGCTTTGACATATTTGTTCTCAGAGCAAAAATCAAAGGATCACGTGGTTAATATTTTGAAAGGCTTCTTTGACTGCCTTAACCAGGACAAGCAACTTCTTCAGAAGCTATTTGCAGAGGCAGTATCATGAAGGAGGACATTGACAGAAGGCGCTAGGAGAAGTGTGCAGCTCAGATAGTCAATAAAATGCTGACAGGAATCTACTGTATGTATGAAATAAACTCAGCAACCCCTATTTCTGAAATGTGTAAAGCTCCAAACTTGGGCACTCCAGGCAGCTGTTATAGAAAAAAAGAACTCATCAGATTATTTGTGGCACTCTGATGACTACAGTGGTACTGTGAATTGGTAATGACTTGTTTTGTACTTATGTTACTGGACTGCAACTTCTTAATACAGAAACTTTCAAATCTGTAGTTGATGTAGACCTGAATGATGATGTGAGAAATTCGTATTTAAGAAACATGATAGTGAAGTGTGTTGTGTTTTCACTTGCTCTGTCTTTAAGACACAGCAATGCCATGTTCAAGACCATCATAAATTGTAGATGTAATATAATCATATATGGTATAGAAAACTCTAGTCCACTCCACTGCTTTCCTTAAAATCAAGTGCCATTTTCATAATGATCTCAATGATCAATACAAGGCCCATTTATTCCCTTTCTAGCAAAGCAAAAGTGGTACCACTTTCAAAAGACTAGTGCCTGGGAAGATAATAATATACAGAGCATATGAGATAGTCTGGATTCAACAAAGCTTAAGCATGTACTTAAACGCTTTGCTGACTCAAGATAGAGTTAAATATATGTTAAGTGCTTTGCTGAAATTGGGCCCAATTCTTGCCAAAAGTGCACTTAAATCATGGAACAACTTCAGGGCTATGCAGGATTGCCAGCCTCAGAACAAAACACCTTAAAATGCCTTTTCCATAAAGAGTGGACACTTGAATAATCCTTTTAGCTCTGATTTGTATTTAAATAGCATTTAATTTTGACCTTCTTTTATTCTCATTATTGTTACTTTCAGGTATTAAATAATTTCTTTTTTGTAGTTAACTTGCTCCCCCTGCCTTGCTCTTAAAGTAATGCCTTTTTTTGTGCTAGTCATACAACAGTACTTTGCTGCATTGCAAAGACTGGGCTATGGCAGTTAATAATATCTGGTAATAAAAAAAAGAAACAACGCTGCATTTTCAGTACAAGTGTTTTCACAGTTCACTATGATGTGAAAGGAAATATAGGAAATTATTTTAATTCTGTATCATCCTGAAACAGACAATACCATAAGGAATGTAGAAATGCAACGGTAGCATGCCAGACTGTAAGACCAGGCATTTCAACATCCTAGCAAAGTAACAAAAATATATTGAATTCTAGGCCATTTACTCAAAAAGATTTTAAAAATTGGTGAATAAAAACTGGATTTCAGATTAGAAAGCTTAGTGTAAAATAAGCTATTTCATGCTCCATTTAAATAAATCCTGCACATAAAGGATTGAAGGTTGTAAAGTAAAGTCTTCTGACATTGGAAAATTCTTCCACTCCGAGGGTGTATATTGTGACATAAGTCAAGAATTCATTTTTTCTTTCCTATTCAGAGTTAGATAATGATCTAGTTTACATAATTCTGTGGACATTTTAAGACCTCCTAGTCTGCAATATTTTTCTCAGACTTGAGCTGGGGTGAAAATGTCAGTGGATTGGAATGATTTGTGGAATTCGTCTCCATCCACGTAATAGATTCCTGCAGATATTAAGAAAGGGCTGAGTGACAGACTACTGCAATAGCAGCAAGGTTTTAGCTGCCGAGGGTGCAGTGCATTCCTGGCAGACCAGGAGCAGAGTCAGATGTGAGGCTTCTCTAAGCCTAGTGGAAACTCTCTGGGACAAACAGGTGAGGATGAAGACCCAGTTTCTCCTATCCGTCTGCAGGTTGCTGGGGGACTGAAATCAGATAATTTCCACCCACTGTGCAAAACCAGACAGACCTCTCTTTAAAACCAGAAAGAAACAGAATAAGTCAGAGTAGATATGATGTTTAACTTCCCAAAGAATTAAGGTGGGAGAGAGGAAGAATTATGCTAATCTGGACTGAAAAGAAAGCCTCTGTGATTCAGAAGGACTGCAGAATGATGCTGGATCCAAACCCAAGGACCCTGAGCGGCAAGATTAATAGACGTAGGGTTTCATTATTTTGTTTACTATTGCATAAACACCTGCTATCTGAGTGAAGATATATTCTGTCTGGAAATAAACTGCAAAGCCTATCCTTATGCATGTTATAAATTACCTGTATCATTTGTCCCCGAAGAGTTAAACTGTAAATCCAGAAAGTAAACCCTAAGAATGGCTGTGCTTACGTTGTGAAAAAGTCTGAGAGGGTTAACTTCAGGGACTAGAAACCTGAACAGACTATTCCAGCTACTAGAATAATTTTCTTGGTAACACCTGTACCACACAAATGCATGCAGAGATGCTAACCAGGGGCAGTGGCTGCTTGTAAAAAGAAATTTCAGGGCACACAGAGGCACTCAGACATAAGATCCTGAAGAGACTGCAGGATGGCAAACTCTACTAGGGCCATGTCCATGTACGATGAGAGAGAAAAAGAAAGAAACACTGTTCCTCTCCTTTTCCTCTTTACGAAAGTATTTACATGGAGGGATGTAACATGCAATTTACACTGATGGATTTTGATGTCTCTTCTCTTGGGCAATATATCTACACAAGAAGAGAATAAGTAGGTGGACAGATGATGCAGGAGGTGCGGTGTTGTGATTAAAATACATCCTAGATGTGTGACTTGAGAGAGCTACCTGACTCTCAGAAAACTGAAAAAGAATCCATGATAATTTTGCCTGTTCC
This sequence comes from Cariama cristata, assembly GCF_000690535.1. Lineage (NCBI taxonomy): Eukaryota > Metazoa > Chordata > Aves > Cariamiformes > Cariamidae > Cariama > Cariama cristata. Next base: position 114,041 of record NW_009619199.1, on the reverse strand, counting down.
ACTGTGTTGGTAAATTATTCAATACACGTGTTGAATTTTATTAATATTTTGTAGCATTGACGTGGTTTTAGCATTCTTTCTATGTACTTGTATCCTATAGGTGGTCATTAAAAGACAACCAATAAGCCTAGCTCCTTAATAAACATTTCCTCCATTTCAAAGCATACTTGCTGCCCAATAAACTCTGTGTTGTTTCTTCCTTTTTAAGTGGAATAGCACCGGTCATACCATATGGCAAGTACAAAGATTCTTCCCTGCTGCCATTTTAGTTTCTGTTGTTTGCCTTGATCCAAGCATGAAAATCATTTGTCTGTTAAGTAAATACTGCCGATTGCCAGTATAACCAGTTGTTCTTCCTGCATTAGGCAGAGTGATCTGAACCTTTTCAACTGACCTTCCTCTGACCAGGTTTTCCAGTGTGGCCTGCATTCTAATATTCTGTACTTATCTCATGAGCTCATTTCCTATATAATGTCCTTTTTTTTTTTTTTTTTCCTTTCTGCTTCTTACCAACAGTGGAAAAATAAGAGACATAATAAAATAATAATAATTCTAGCACAACTGACAGAGTCAGTTTGAGAGGCTGGATGCAGCTGACACTTGAGCACTTAAAATTGGCTATTTGTCTATCATTTTATTCTCTCTGGGTCCAAACTAAATTTCATTGATTTTCAAGGGGGAAACTGTGTTCAGAAAGAGTTTCTGTTATGAACCCAAAGGGAGTAATGAATAAGATTTTCTTTGCATGTGTGTGGAGAGAAAGATGGGGAAAATTAGGCATTAAAAATCAGTAATTAAGCAGTTAAGTGACAGTACAAAATCTGTTAAACACACTGTAAAATTAAATTAAAAATTGCAAGACCATTCCAGGGAAATTCTAACTGCAATTAGGATTTAATTTTTACAGTGTTGAAAAGAGTTAGATCTGATTTTTAAATCAGGTAAATCATCAGGGGAAAGCACTATCACTGGTGCTTAAAGAAGGCGCAGGAGTGTTGTCTATAACGTGAGGTTATCTCATGAGAGGGACTCGCAGACGAGCTGTTCCCATCCCTGACTGTATGGGGCTCAGTGGCACCAAGGCTCCTTGCTGCCTGCTGAGGAATCCGGTCACACTTCTGCTAATTTGGTTGCAAACGGTCCCTGCCCTGCCCCACCATATGCTTGCTTTCCTCATGGTGCCAAAACAGACCCAGCAAACTTACCGAGCTGAAGGGTGACATGTCTGTGGCCACCACTGACACCTGGACCGGTGACCCAGCAGAGTTAGCGATAGCTGCGGGGTGCGATACAAGGTGTGGGAAGTCTTCCCAGGCAAGGCTCCACAGGGACGGGGACGAAGGAGAGGTTTCCCTCCCAGGCCCCTGTCCTGCCAGAGGCTGGCAGGATGAGGCACGTGCCCAGCACCTACATCTCCAGCTCCAAGAGACCCTCCAGACAACATGCGGGGCCCAGCACACACGGAGTGCCTGAGGAAATGCTGTGAAAGAAACCTGCACCCCTCCTCAGGAAATAACAATAGATAGATATTTTGTAAGGCTAGGTCACTCTCAGACCTGGCCTGCTGGCACAGCTGTGGAAGTGATGCATGTGGTGAAAGAAGAGGAAATGGCAGTGGAGTTTGGGATGGGGACATCATAAGACAGTGTAACTGAGGAGGACTAGTGTTGTGAAATGTATTCCACTCTGTTTTTTCCCTTCAGAATAGCATCACTTGCACATATCTATGAAACTATTCTGCTTTAGAGCCAAATACTGTGCTCTCCAACCCTGTTTCAGATAGTTGCCAGAGAGGTAATTTTTTCCAGTTGGAGAAAACACTACATTTGGAAATATCCGTGAAAATCAAGTAACCAGTATTCATTGAGGTTGGTTTCCTAGAGCAACCATCAGTTTCCAGACACAGAAGCTCTCATAGACTTCCAAATTCCACATTCACTTTCTTTGCTTTCTCCATATAAATATATGGAGATAAAAATAGTGCACAATGTATTAGGCAGGGTTTTCTTCACCAGTGACATTAAGACTAGGAACATATGTGATATTGAAGCACTGGAAATGACCAGCTGTGCTCTCAGTCTGTTCGGTCTGTTACCAGAACTAAACCTTCAGCTTTAGGCATTCTGGGGTATAGGTTGTGATGTAATAAGATATGTGGAAGAAATTGAAATATGAAATTGGATAATGTATTTAATTTACTGTGCTAATAGGCAACCATCTATTTACAATGTTGCCAAACAAGCATATTTAATATTTTTCTATGGTGAGTTATTCTGGGGGTAAATTAATTTTCAGTGAACAGTGCCATTTGAGGAGGGGAAACAAAAATGTAGAAGTCAAAGCCTACTGCTTTTTATCACTTTTAAGGCAAACTAGATATTTAGAAATGTGTCAGAACAGACAAACTCATTTTATTTTTTCATAAGAAGCCATGCCAGTTTTTCCTCTTTTCTTTATCTTAAGCACATTACTGTCATCACCATTCTTGCCAACAAGCAGACTCATTGGAATATTTTTTAAAAATGAACACAAATATTGGATGCAAGCATGTGGAATGAATTAATTATAAGCATATGGTCCTAACATAACGATTTCTGCAGTGTACTGTTGAGACATCTAAGGGTCTAGCTATACAACACACTTTGGCAACAAAGCTGCCTTGAGAAATTAGCAGTTACACGGATATAGATGTTCGTGGAGCCAGACTTACTGAAATGATCCAGACTGAACACCCTGCCACACACACACACATTTCTAGGACAGTTTTTAGCTCTAAGCCATGGCAATGGTGTGGTTTACACTACTCTCCCAGTTGTGTTAGCGCAACTGAACACGGCGTCAAACAACACACAGCAGGCAGGGACTGGGAGCACCGGTGGGGACATGGTGCTTCTTAGGCCAACTTCACACAGTACATGGTACAACTCTACAATATGCCCTGTGATAGCCTATATCAACTGAAATTCCAGGCTGCAAGTCCTTTTGTGATAGAGGCAACTGAAGATATTCCTGGCTTGCACTGATCCTTGACCAATTCCCAGTCTCCCTTACTGATGCAAGCTATTATTCCCTTGCTCGATGGAGGAGATCTTTGAGGTAGACCACTGAATTAAGTAAAGACAGCCAGAAAACAATCTTAAAGAAGAAAAAAAAAAGAAAAGAAAAGAAACCCATCCCAGATCCGCAGAGGGAGTGGGCTGGCCACTCCTGCGATGCCAGCAGCAGGCACAGCTCAGCAGCATGGAGCCTGCTGCAGCACTAGCCACTCTACTTTAGAGTAGAATAATATTATGGTTTTATATTGATCACATTTTCACATGGGAATTCCCATTTTTTTATGTTAGTTAATTTTAAAAGTAGTAAAACTATAAATATCTTGAATATTTAGATTATCTTTCATTATATTGAGTTTTATTAAACTAAGCAGAAATGCGATGTGGCATTTTTGAAGACAGTTGTGAAGCAGAAGAGATCAGAAATCAATAAAAGTAGTATATTTTTACAGTCCAATCTAAATTCAGATATGCATTTGTGCCATTATTTTGTTTAAAAAATTTTGCTTGTCTTTTCAATGCACATTTATGGTTGTCTAAGAGCTCCATTTTTGAAAATCTACTGTGAGATCAGCACTTTGAAAAATCAGATCCCCTTTTTGAAGGGTTTGAGTACAGATTCATATAGAAATTCATTTCTGTAAACATTGCTTTAAAAATCAAGCTTTACATTCAGATCCATTTTTTTGATCTGCAGAATGGCCCAATATGGCACCTCTTAGCTGCCGTGGGAGGACAATAAGCAACCATAACATTAGACATCAATGTGAAATGTTTTTGTTCTTAGAAAACATTTCACATACATATTATCACACTAATTTAGAGCAGACAAAAAAACTCAAACCAGTGGCGTTTGTGTAATCCAGCAGATGGTGCTATGATGCAATAAACTGGTTCAAGAATACAAGAAATACACTGAATATGAACATTTTACTCCTTTACCTGGTGTTGCTGCTTTTTTGATGGCTGGTTTGACTGCAGGAGCTTTTGCTGGCTCTTAAAAAAAAACAAAAAAAAACAAAAACACAAACCAAATTAAACCAATTACTACAAAGTGTTATATCTTAACAAAACAGAAATCTGAGGAAAGGTGTCCAGTGAGGTACAACTGGTAGCAATTTTTTCACTGAAGACTTAGGCAGAGGTTACCGAAAGAGAAAAGAGTTCAGTTGCCTTCAATAAACTCAAAGGTATCAACAAAATAGCAGCCAAAGGGCTAGTAAACTCTTGCCATTAGGCACCAATACACTTCTTTTAGCTTTTCCTGTTTAGTAATTCAGTGTCTATTGGCAAAGCAGAGCAAAACAGGTACCTAGTGGTTCGGGCATGGCCTCACCGCTCAGGCAGCAGCTATGGGCTGGGAGTCTCCGCATTTGATCTTGCAGCTGTGAGAGCTGAAGGTCCTGAACCAGCCTACAGCAGCTGGCGAGGATTCACTGCTGTGAGTTCAGCAGTGGTGCTTCTGGGGATCCCACAGCTATTCAGGGAGGCATCCTTTCCCCTAATCTGAATCTCCCCTTGATCAGAAAAGGTGAAATTGAGCTACTTCTGCAAAGTATATTCACAGAGATGGCTCCACCAGGAATTTCTCTCCATCCTGAGGAATGGAGGAGCATTAGGAGAACAATTTCATGTTTGAACCTGCACTTGAAAAAGCAACTGCTGGGTTCTCCTAGCAGAGAACCAGGCCCTCTCAGGCCCATTAACTGTAGTTCTTGTTCTTGGTCTCTTCATGAAACATTTGCACTATGCTCTCTTTGCTGAGATTGGACATATCCTTGCAGAATGATGGTCCAATTGATGAAGGGCATGTGCATCCCCAAGTAGATTTGGAGAATCTCAGCCCTGGATAGAAGAATCTAACTAGCCTACTGGATTTATTTACTCTTTAAGAGTGTTTCGTTAAATACTTTTATCCTCAGGAACTAGTAAAACAACGAACTATACTTAAATGACAATAATTTAACAAATATCCATAAGCTAAACTCCAAACTGTCATAATGGATTTTTTATATCAACTAGAAGATCCTCTAACTTAAAATTCACATTTCCATATTTTGAGAGGAAATAATTAATCATTTTAATCACAATCTGAATTACAGAATGCCAAAAAAAATGTTAGTTAATCCTTCACATCTGTCACTCTGTTATTACAAAGAAAAAGAATATGGCTAAATCAGGAATGTAATTTTGAGTTCTTCCCCTCTAGTCTTTTGAGAAGTTCATAAAAGATGCATAAGCTTGTCTTGTGAAACAAAATGAAAACAAAATATAAATTGCAAGTGTGGGATTGTTTTCTTTCCATCCATTTAAAAGCTTTCAGCAGATAATTATATCCTAACTTAGTCATTATTGCAGCATTGTAATTACTTGGGGTGTTCACCCCTTCTTCAGGGAAATATGTAGAAGACGTTGAAGAAGAATTTACCTAGTATCACTTTCCTGAGTGCCTGTTCTTGCAGAAGCTGCAGGAGATCCAACAGACATATTCTACAAGTGACAGGATGGACTTAATACAAAACTGGAGGACTCCTGTATTTATTCCCCTCTGAGCTCTCAGCTAGAGCTTACTGGCCAGCAAGACTTTTTTTATTTTTTGTTTGCAACATCTGTGAAAACAAATTAAGCTAGGATTCTTTTTGTTCTACCAAAACTTTGATTTTAATCTGAAAAATTTCATTTCTAAGCAACTAAAATAATTTTAATTGAGGAAAAAATTTAAAATGAAGGATGTGTTTGACGAGAAACTTCTGCAATTGATTTATTTTTTACTTAACTTTTCTGTAGCATTGAAATAAAAGTGCCAAATGTTGTAACATTTCTTTTGTAAGTGTATGCTTTTTTGCTTGTAATTCACAAATTATTCCAGTCCTACTGACTCTCCATCTTTATATGAACGAGTTTCAGCTGAAAATTTCACCCTGCAAATTTCACTCATGAGATGGACCTGGGAAGTTTTGCTGTGACAGCTGCTGGGGAGTTCTCCCATGAGAGGAATCATGTGCCCAAATCAATGGATACTTTAAGACCTGCTTGCAAACAGGCAGTTATTTCACTAACAGGACATTACTTGTAGAGTAAGTCCATTGATTGTTTTGTTCAATGTTTCTGCAAAATTTGAGTGGGAAACCAATGTACCAGCTTTTCTTGATTGCCAAAAGAAATCTTTTAATAAATTCCTGCAAAACTGAGGATGACGGCATTATTCTGCCATACAGATTGGGAAAGATCATATATGGAGATGGGAGTCAATGCGTTCTTTAATCATGATTTGAATGAGATTTCAAAGCCCCATAGTTTTCCTAATTGTTCTTATATACTGTACTTTCAGAACAGGGATCTGAGTGGATGAAGTCTTATCAGTGAAACTGTCTTACTATCCTTACTGTGTTGAGGCTTTGATGCTTGCAAATTTGTAGAAAAGGAAGGTGTAAGAGCTCTCTTGTTAACAATACCATGTTCTCAGAGCATTTTTTGGTTATTTATCCAGAAGAGCCCAGCCCTTACCTCTCTTCTGCCTCAGAAGTCTCTCTGTCTGAATCTGAAGTAACTAGATAGGCAAGGCCCTTGTTTTGCATTTGTGAAGATAAATTTGGTGGTCCTCAGCATGTTGGACTCTCAGTCTTCTCAGCCCATTTACCAAAATTGCTGCCACTGAGAGCACATTCAGCTGAGACCTCATTTGACATTTCCTTCCCCATGAAACCTTTGTTTTTGGAGACAGTGATAGAAAAAAGGGGAAGGCAAAACTGTCAGTCAGAAAGAGAAGTGTGGAATTAGAAGCGGGATAAGAATGGATTTAGAAAGTAGGAGGCAGCTGAAGTCTAAACATGTCATTTTTCAATTATAAATGGTGTAGCTACTTTCTTCTCTGTATTTTCAACAATTCAATAACTATTATTTTAGATTATTGAAACGTGCTGTTCAAAAATACATGACATACAAAAGAGATCATAACCTATGGCACAGTAGTTTCTTACTTTTGAGTTCTTTGGACACAGCAGCTTCTTTCTTATCTGTAAGATAAAAAAACACATATGCATAAAAATTTAGTTAGGAAGGATATAGGTAGATAGGAAACTGCAGTGTGTGCTTTAGAGGTGGAACAGCTTATTTGCTGCAAAGTGCATTTGAATGATGCAGTGAATTATAGAATCATAGAATCATAGAATCATAGAATCATTATGATTGGAAGAGACCTCAAAGATCATCAAGTCCAACCGTACACCTGATGCCACCATGCCCGCTAAACCCACTAAACCATGCCTTGAAGCACCACATCTAAAAGTTTTTTGAAGACCTCCAGGGATGGTGAGTCCACCAACTCCCTGGAGAGCCTGTTCCAATGCCCAATTAGTTCACTTCTGTTTGTTTCATAGTACAGTTGCACTAATTTAACCTTAGGTGTAAATGCAACACAACCTGTGTGAACGTGAACATTTTTGTTTAATTTCAGTAATCTATTAGATTCGAGATGTGGTTGAGTTACCATGGCTTACATGTACTAGCTGAGCCATAGTTGCTCACCATTTGCACATTGTCAGGTTGCAGAAATGCAAGGGAAGATGCACTAGGATCCTAAGCATAGAGACATGCAATGAAAGGTATTATTTTCCTACAGTTATTCACAGCCATACAATTAAGGCCTAGTTTGGAAAGCTCCACATAATGCCTAGCCAAAACTCCAGCTGCCACGTATTTCCTACATGCCAAAACAAATGGAAGATTTAGAGCTAAAGAGAAGAGAGAGAGAATCCAAGCCATCCCTCCAGTCCAGCCTGGAGGAAAGATCCTTGCTTCTCCAAACTTTTCCCAGTGTTCAATTAAAGTTCAAGCTAATGCATTTCTTTCATGTTTGTGAAAAGGAGCACACATGTGACTCTTACCAAAACTGAGCCAACGTAGAATAGCTTATGAACCTGAAGAAACTCCGTCAATCCTACGTATGGACTATGTAAGACTAGGCAAAATCTGTCCGTCATTGCTTTAAATAAAGTTAAAATAACTCGGCTATGTGAAAATATAGCATGGCCAGGCAGCCTACCAGAGAGACTTAACTAAGATGTTTAGTCTCATCTTCAGTTAAGGTGGCATTTTTGTGCCACTTTTTTGTAGGATATTTTCTGATGGATGAAAAATTTGGAATCTTTGCTAAGCAGATGTAAGTGGGCAGAAATACCTAGTGATATCTTCTCTCTCCATTATAATTCTTGGTGCTACTCTACTTCAGGGCTTTTAGCTGGGTACAAAAATCAGCCATTTTTACAACCATACTTGGGGCCTTACATACCTTTTTCACTAGTCTCACCTGTACAGCTAAGACATGGTTCATGGTGGTCCTGTGAGGCAGGAAGCAAAGAGATGCATAGAGCAATGGCAGAAGTTACTTCCCTGGGTGCCAATAAGGAAATTAACATCCTCTCTAATCATCTCTAGTGTGCCCAGAATATAGGCAGGGTAATGCTTATGTCCACAACACATATGAATGATAAATTAATTGTGCTCTTAAATACTAATACAAGGAATACTTCAGGGCAAAAGCTGCCAAAATAAGTAGCTTGGATGACCAAGACTATCCCATTACTGATAATAATAGGAGGTTGCTTCAGTTTCTGTTGCTCTCTAAATTGCTGTGAAGAAGTTGATATGAGATAAAGTAATGTAAATGACTGCCAAGTAACTTAATAAAAAGTCTTGAAAAATTCAGAGGAAAATGCGTTTCTATTTGGCTGATATGCTGCTCTGAACTGAAATGTTTCTAGGTTAATCCTCTGCTTCCACTAACTCTCTGTGAAAGCATGTTTTGCAGGCATTACTTCAAAGTATGGTAATTACCACATTTAGATGAAATTAATCATGAGGCAGCTTTCAGCCACGTTATCTGGCTAAGGAGCCTATTGAAGCCTTCAAGAAGTGCCTATTAGTTGCCAGATATGGAAATTTTAAAAGGTGTATATTGCAGCGATATGAATCATTTATCACAAGAATCTTCTATTGCTGGAGGTTATAAAAAAATAAATAAATAGACAGCATCATTTACAATAACAGACTGGATCTAAATAAAGCCCTCAAGTTCTTTCTTTCCTTTTTTCATATAAGTCATCATTTATCAGGACAATATACTTTAATGTATTTTAGAGCCATAATTTATGTTAAAAGAATCAATGTGTTTTTCTATCATCTGAAATAAATAACATATAGTAAATTCTGAGTAAATATCTGGACAATTTTTCCATTAAGAAAATATTATAAATTTTTTTATGTAGTTTTGTTTTGTTTTGTTTTGTTTTTTAAAGAGCAGAAAAATTATCAATAGCTGATTCCAATAGTACATATTGATACGGAAATGTAAATATTTTTACTCTTAGGCTATTCTTTTCAAGCCAACGTGCCTGAAATTTGATCTCTAAAGCCATACTTACGCAACTAGGCTGGAATGATTTACAGAAAATTGTCCAGAGGAGGTTTTGTAGGACCTTCCACCATGGAAGTTCCTTTGAAGGTACATACAATTTACACCTAGGCACTACACACTTGAATAAAATAAATGACCTAACTGCAAAAACTGAACAATTGGTAGATCTCACAAAAGGAGGGAAAACTGATCAGGACTTTGGAACTCCCTAAGTGTAGTTATCTGCTATAAGGCACAAATAGTATGTAACTAAATAACTCAAAGGAAAATAACACCAAAAATTAATCGAACAATAAGTTATATTACTGTAATTTAAGTCAATGAACATTTTGCCTCATTCATTTTTGTTTTACACAGATCTAGGGTTTAACTTTTAAACTATGGGAATGTTGTTGGGGAACACGGCTTATATTATGTTGGGTTTTTATAGTTATTATGTCTTTTTCTTAAAAACAACAACAAGCTCTCTGGACTGTCAGTGGGTCTGGTTTTTCGAGTTAGTTAAGAAGAGGAATTTGCAGAAGAAATTAATCTTTTTTCAAACATCAGTATTAGGCAACATATGAACATCATTCTAAACATATCTTTGCCAATCAGCTGAGGAAGTATAATCTCCAGAGCTTTAGGTTATTTTCTCTGTAAAACGAAAGGCGAATGTATGACATGAGAATGATGCCTGCACTTCTTGGAAGCTACGTAACTTCATTAGGACCAATACAACACATGACCATCAGTCTGGGTGCTCCAGCAGCCTTGACCAGCACGGTCAAAAGCACTGTGACTGTCCTTGGTATTGGTGACAGAACTATTCAATATCCAACAACAGGGAATGCATTTTTTTTTCAAGAATAGTCCCACTTCTACAACAATGTAGAGGAATAAAAAAAGCCCTTCAGTAGACTTACTAGAGGAGATAAGCATTCAAATGATGCTTCTGGTAATTTGGTGCCCAATGTGAATCAGTCAATTTTTCAGAAGTTGTTGAGGACACTTTTGATATTCAGGTCTTCTTAAAGGGCTTACGTAAACCACCCAAATACTGAGCAATCCAAAGTTTTTGGATACCTCTGAAAACCTTAGCCATGGGCTTTTTTGAAAGCACCTGTGACAGGCTTTAAACAGCTAAGCACCATAGCTAACAAAATTGTTTGTCAGCTGTGGAGGACTGTGAAACACCCTTTTCTTTTTACAGTTATTCTCAGAAGATATTTGAAGACAGTTGTATTCTGGTCTGAATTCTCAAAAAGCAAGCATGGCTGTGCAAGCTCCACTCTTCCCAGTTGAATGAACAGGTTTGTATTTTTCTGACTCTTGAAAAAGGTTAAAGTACAGTGAAACCTTTTATTAATTATTTTATTAAAAAGTACCAAGTATTTAAACAAATATGATCTGACTTTGTTCTTATCTGTACACGCTAAAAGGATCAATTTTGAATTCAAACTAGGAATGAGCATTTGGCAGCCAGCACAGATGTATCTCAGTAGAACAGCAAAGCAGTACTTTATTCTTTTGCTTCTTCTTAGCATATAGCTCTATCTTTTCCTCAGGCCTCGATCAGCATTCTTTTGAAGTAAACTAGCAGTACACAGTAACTGCAAATGACATCTAAATTACACATGGGGCAAGAAAAAAAAATCCCTCTAAGCTTATATACTGCCTTTCATGACAGTGAGTCCCTAGGAGGTTGGTAATAAGCCATTAGACAAGGATGCCCCAGTGCTCTAGTACAGAGTGTAGTTATCTGAGTTTAAACAAACTTCCAAAATGGAATATTTCAAACATTGCTCTGAAGTGAATTCTAGATCTGGCATTCACAAAACTTTTACACCTTTTTTAGCAATGGATTTATAATACAGTGTGCATTGTACATTTGAAAACAGCAGATCTTCAGCAGCTCCATACAACCTATAATTTTTATATATAAAAAGAAGATCTGGGAAATAAATGGATCTCAAATTGTACTCTCTTGAAAGATTTCTCTGTACTTTTTCTTCCTAGAAATCTCTCACTCATATATAAGCATATATAAAATCTTAAATTAAAAGTGTTATTCAGATAAATGAATATTTCAGAGACAATATATTGACAGATCTGCTAATGATTCACTGTTTAAAATAGCTACCTAAAACCACTTTTACTGTTGAAAGCATTATTTTATATGTAGTATCTAAAACAACCTCTGTCTTTGGAAACTTACCGAAGAACATGACTGTAATATCGAATTTACACACAGAAACTAATTTCAGCATCAGTTGGCAACGACAGTGTCTGAACTGAATGGTAGCTAATATCCTAATCAAACATTGTGTAACCCAATAGCTAAGGTTAAGGATGCTAAGAATGTAAGGATTCCTCTGTGCTGGCTGATCTGGACTAAGTGCCAAGACCCTGGGGAATTACTAGATGCCTCTGAAAGGCATGATTCACTGAATCAAAAACTGAAGAGAGATTTAAAATGTTAAGCAGTTGCTAAAGGAGGAATTCTCATCCTAAACCTCAGCTAGCACTGACCATCTTTCTTCTCTATCTTTTAGCTTATGAGCACATCCTAGAATGGACTTAATCCAACTCCACTGACTGGCTAATGATCTACATAGACCCACAGAAAATAAGTTGTGTGATGAAGATGCCTCACACAACATGACCATAACTCTATCAGCTGACTCAAAGAAAGTTTCTAATAAGATTTACACAAATCTTGCGTCATTGCTTGGCTCTTCACATTTATTTTGACTTAGGTATTCAATTAGTTTTGTAATTAAAAGTAGGAGAAGAAAAAGAGGGCAGAAAAATGAACAGAAACTTCAAGAATCAGAGAGAATTGTGTTGAAAATTGAAATTATATTTTCCATTGTCTTGAACAATGGTGCTGGTTCTCCAGAAAAAAAAGGCTTCTGGCTGTTATTACTGACCAAAACACAATCGAGAGCATGCTTTGGGAGCTTGGTTCTGGCTTTGCAAATGCAGTACAACAGCAGAGCTTTCAAGACCACACACCTTACAAGTACGACAGCTAATGTTCCCTTTGCTGCCCTGAACAAGAGTTCACAAGAGTGGAAATAAAAATGATAACAGGTGGCATCTGATGGCTGAGAACTTCCATCATGTGAACGAAAAACATAATTAAAGTCGCCTAGAGACCAGTCTCAGTACAGTCTGCTCCCAAGCTAGCAGATGCACCAGAATTTAAAAACAATTTATTGAGTGGCAAGATTTGCAGTTAATGTGATTTACAGTGGTAAAAGAGCAAGAGACCTCAGAGATAGTTGAGCATTATGAAAAATGAACTGCTATTGAACATATAGTAATTAAACAAGCATTTTCAAACCTGCTATTGAAATACACTGTGGTCCAGCATTTCTTTTTTCCTTTACTTGGAGTTCGTAAAACCTATTTCCACAAAATAGTATTGATTTCAACTAATATTCCAACATTCTGAGAAGTGTTCAATTCTTCACTGTCTTTAAGAATGTTACTCATTTGCTTTTTAATTTATACTATTTTTGATAGTTTTACACTAGTTGTATGACATTAATGAAGCAATTATCATCTTACCACATCTCAAGGCTTTCAGGATTATTTTCCATTTTGATTTCAGTCACTTCTGAAACAGCAGATGCCCACACATAAGGGCATTTTATCAGAAAGCCTACACTTTCTACTGTAATGTCTCCATTTTACAATTAAGATTTTAAAAATTTCATATTACATGGAATTAAAACAATATTCTTTCTTCCTTTCAGTGGGCTTCAAATCTAGGAATGCTCTATCAAAACTGTTCATACTAATGTAAGATTCATTTTTTAACATACTTTCCCCAAACTCTAAAATTTGACATTGGCATAAAAGAGCTGTTCAGAAATACGAACATTTCTCCCACACAGAAAATTCTGTGTTTGGACCAACACTTGATTTTGTTCCCCGCCTTAATCACTGAGCATGATATTGCCATATGCTCTGTGACAACTACTGACAAAAATTCCTCTTGCCTTTCCAAAATATCAATTCTTGGTGAGCGTAAGAAAGGCATCTCACTGCACCGGTCAGGCTGAAGATGTGCACAAGGTGCTGTGCCACTGCTGTTTCAGAGCTGTTCCCTGACCCATTCAGTGACAGCAATACTCCCTGACCGGAGTTTAACTAGCTTCCTTTGAGAATAACTTGGGAATAACAGGGAAATTTTTTGGCAGAGGCCAGTAAGCCTTGAATCCCAGATAATGATTCTATGATTCTATGATTCTATTGCAGGTTTTGCATTTAAATCTCTTCAGGCTGCAGGACAGCAAGTGAGGGAAAATTGCAGATGGTGAAAATGGAAGGAAGTGGAGCTTCTGGAGGGTAAAATCAGATTTCCTCAAGCAACATGAGACTAGACTATAAGAAACAATTCTCAAAAGGTACTGATAACCAATGCGGGATATGAAGGGTTTTGATTAGGACTACAAAAAACTAGCTATCTGACTAACATTTTTCTGTTGTTGATTACAATAGAAAATTGGTGATAGTACTCCAAAATTTTTACAGTTCATTTTCCATTGAAGTATGAAAAATATTCGAGCCCATCCTTCCACTGTCTGTGAAGGATGTTCTCTCTCCTCACCATCATCTCTATTTCATCCCCACTCACAGTAGCAGGTTTTTTGATAATTTCTCAATTTCTTTGGTGTCTCCAAGTCCTTTCTGATCACCAGCCCTTGCATGTGTTGCTCCCCCACTGTACTGTCTCCCCTCACCTCTATATCCATCATCATTTACAAAGGAGCTCTATATTCTGTGCAGCTACTGAGTGCCTGCAAGCCCTGAGCAGCACAGCATTAGAGGCAGGTAGTAGCCTAAAACCCACAGAGCTTTCCAGAAAATTGTGTGGCAATACACATGGCTGAAACACTAAATGTTACCTCAAACAGATTTCCCAAGATCATTTAAAAAGTTCACTCAATAGAGTAAAAAATAAAGCAAGTAGAGAGGGATGTGAGCAAACAAGTGATTCAGCTACACTTATAGTAAGAAACAGCCTGCACTTTGGGAATGGCCAATTTCAACTGTACCAGTGATTCATGGTTCTACTAATTAGTGATTTCTCCTCTCTACTGTGTAATTGCTGAAATGGATACAGTCTCCCCCACTGCAGAGCAGGTGGAAACATGTTCCACTGTCTTCTGCATTCATCAGGAGTGGTTTAAAAAAACAAGACTCTGGAGCACAATGTAAGATCAGAGTCATCCAGACACAGGAAGCTGTAAGTGCAGTTAATTACACTAGCTGCAGTCATTTAGGGAAAAGGTAATGTTGTTTGTGTAGCACATGCAGGTAATAACATTAATTCCTAAAATTTAAGAACCAAATATTTTCCTGGAATAAACTGTCATTTGAATTAGTGTAAATATTATAACAGCTGAAAATTTTCTTCAGCATTTTTTACTTTTTCTTGAGACAGCATGGGGGATACACTCTCTACATTTTTCCTAGGAAAGCTCAGCACCAATGCTTTTTGAATGATTCACAAGATTTTTTTTACAATCAGAATAGGCTTTGTTAAGTGTATGTATGCTATGAGTCCTTGCGGTATCTCTTTCTGTACTTCTTAACACATTTCAGTTTCTTTCTGTTGGATAGCTGGATGTACAGATGGCATCTGTAGGCATTATCACTAGGATGAAGATATTTTTCGTACTCCTGAACATAGATGCAGTCAGCATTCTCACTCTGTAAAAAGGGAGATCTTGAATAATGTAATGTCCATCCGTTCATCTTTATAGGTGGCACACTACTCTAATTACACTCTTGTAAGTGAAGCAAAATCTATGAGAAAGCAACTTCATGCAGAGCTGACTGCAATCAAGCTAAAAATCAATGCACTTATAACCACAGCTATGTATGGCTCTTCCGCTTAAGAACATCTGCCCATTCTATTATCCTAATGATTCTATAATACTTCATCCAACTTAGTCTCTCAGAGTTACATATAGCAAAGCCACCAAGTTGGCTCTGGTTCTTGAAAAACAGACCAAGAGAACAAGCATGGCCATTGGGAACATTTACTGAAAGGTTAAACAATTGTAACTAAGAGTGAAGTGTAAAGGATGCCCCTATTATAAGTCAGGAATACCTCTAGTCCATGTACTTTCTAGTGACATCCAAGAGACTGAAGTATACTTTCAAATAAGTGACATGAAAGTCTTTATCAAATAAGTGTTCATTAAAACTTAGTAAAAGCTTTTAAAACTTCATTTCAAGGTCAAGGAAAAAAATACTTTTTCTTTTTAAGTGTAAAGCAAAAGATAAGAAAGAAAATCAGCCTGGTTTCAAAGTAGGAAAAGATTCCTACTAACTTTGTTTAGCTGCGGTCAAACCTTCGACTTGTCCATTGAGTGACAGCAGAAAGTAAATAGCAGTGTGTAGGTATGCCATTGCAACCTGGCTGATGTATCTGTGCAAGGATGTTTCACATAGAATAATCATCCTAAATATCAGCCCTGCTGACTCAGATGTACATCTTATTTTGAGGGCACAGAACTGTTTTCCTTCATTAAAAAGATTAACTTCGCGTTGTTTGAGGCATAGGCATATTCTAATCCTGTTATTTCTGCATGTGACTCGAAAAATAAACATTACATTAATCCCCAGATCAACATAAACAGGGTTGATGCAATAAATTAGATTCTTTAATTAAAGCTATGCCACCCAGCTGCTTGCACAGCACAGGTACTTCATTCTACATATCTGAAAGTACAAAGGCAGACTGATTATTTGGTTACCTGTGTGGACTTTAGATTGAATATGTATCACCTCCAAGCTTTGTTATTTCTAGTACCACATTTCCCCCAAAAGTTCTTTACAAGACTGACAATGCAGCATCAGAAGAGATTGCCTGTCAGACATTAAAATGACTCCTGTGCTTTGCTCAAGGAAGATTCTCTTGTCAACTCATCAAAAAGTGACTTTGTAGTACCAACCCAAGCCTCCTCCCTTTTCTCTGTATTTATTAAAGGGTTGACATTTTTAATTCTTTGCCAACCAGATCTTACCACCGTCATTCGCCTTCCTCACATCACTCCCTGCTTTGTGCAGTCAAAGCCGGAACAGAACAAAGACAGAGGAACAGATCTGGGCTGAGCAATACTCAGCATAGCCTTGAAAGTGCTCAACTCACAATAGTTAGCAAAGGGGCCACTGAAAGGTGCTTAAAGCTTATTCATCTGCTGCTAACATTTCATGGACAGAGCAGGCACCTCAGAGAGTGAATAGTCACCTTCTTCTCTGCTAGAGCTTTCTTTGCACATCACATGGAGATGGGCAAGGATGGGAAGGAAGACAGAGTTTCCTCTAAAGCCAATTCATACTAAATGAAAGAGGAGGTCAGTCTTCCACCTCAGAGTCACCAATTCGTTCACAACGGAGAGTCAGTCTTATGTTGAGCCAGTTGTTGCTGCAAGGTGAGGGAGAGACAAGGAGAAGGCAGGAAAAACTTGTTTCTAACTCTTTACCTCTTTGCATTTCATCTCATTTCTAGCTCTTGACTACCGAACTCTAACCATGTTCTGGAAGGGCGTGAGTGTTTGATTTGGTTTTGGTATAAATAATGTTACCATTCTCAGCTGAAGCACTCTTTCAACAAGCAATAAGGGACAATATTTTCAGAAACACCACAGTGACCTTGCAGCCTCTGTACTTTTTTCAATAGTGGTAGAGATGTTTAGAAGCTGAGTTCTCACGGAAAATCAATGGGAGTTATGTGTCTGGCCTACTTTGACGTGCTTTTAAATCCCACCAGGTGCCAAGCTACATCTTTAGGCACCTAAATATCTTTGAAATCATGTTGTCAATCACTGCTGATGATGGAGCATAGAATTCAAAGTCCACTGAATGCTTTGACAATCTCAGCATAAGACATATTTGAGCTGCCTTTTGTCTTGTTTCAGGAGCATATTCCCTTAACAGGCAGTCACATGGAGACCATGGGAATTGCTTTTCTGCTGTGTTTGCATCTCTACTCTGCTGAATTTTTTGACTTGTCCCTCACTGTGACCCTGTTTTTATTCTGTTTTTCTGTTTGGGGAGATACAATTTGATTTTTACTAAATAGCCTTATCTGTCTCTTGATGATTTCTGGAAATATCAATTAGAAAAGCAGGCTTTCCTATTTTCCATGGAAGACAGTACTTAGAGGATGACTACCAGTCATGTGTTCAGCTTACAAAGGCTTATAAAAATAATGCAGAAAGGAATTTCCATTTTTCCAACTAACCTGAAAGACAGTTGTCTCTAGCTGCATTCATGCACTGACTCTCCACTGCATTCTCTTTGAGCTTATCATGTGTATCTCTGAGGATATACCTCCATAATGTTCAAGGCTAGAACACACCATCAGGTTATCTAGTCTGACACTTTGTTGTCAGAGAGTCCTATATTTCAACTAGGGACCTTTACAGCTGATGTGTATCTTCCATTAGGTAAACAATCATCTTCTGCAGACATCAGGGAAAGCAATATCCACCCTATGCTGTGGTAGTTTATCACTCTTAGTGTTAAGAACATGTACCTCATTTTCAGTCTGGATTCAGTTAGCTTCAGCTCCCAGTCATTCATTCTTGTTAAACTCTTCCTACTAGGTTAAAGGGAGCTATAGCAGCCAGAATCTTTTTTTTTTTTTCTATGAAGGTACTTAGTATCCATAATAACAAAGTCACCTCTTTCTGAAGAGATGAATAGAATACTTTATTCCACTCTGTGAAGAATATCCTTAATTTGTAAACAACTTGAGTGACTTTTTTCTGTTCTTTCTCCAACTTGGACACCATATGGACACACAAGTTCCAGTCTCTCCAGTGCCTTGTACACAAGTGATGTGTGGCCATGGTCCGTGTTCCCTGTTGCAAGATTTATAATTTCACGTCTGTATGAAAAAATACCAGCCTCAACTTGCCATTCACCTTGTCAGTTTTAAAGATACTTTCCAGATGTAAATGTAAGTGGCAATATAACACATGAGGCAGTAGGGAATTGGACCCTGAGGTTAGAAAGACTATATTTGGGTGTCACAAGAGAATATAACTCTGAGTAATGGGATAAAATTAAGCAAGGGAAAATTTAGACAGACTGGAATGAAATGCTTCTTAACTGTGAGATCTATTAGATTGTAGAATAATCTTCTGTGGGAATTGATGGAGACCTAGTTACTTCAGACATTTAAAACCAAACTGGATAAAGCACTTGAAGGTATTCTGTAAGGAATTATCCTGGATTGCCAGAAGGAAGGATTAGATGACCTAGTAGGTCATTTCCATCTTCACTTTCTGTGATTTTGTTGTACAAAGCCCCACAAACAGGAAATTGTTATCAAAGTCAAGAGATGGCACTAAACTCTGTCTTTGTCAGAGAAAGAAGAGTGAATAACATCACCTGCCGGTAACTGTGCAGGAATCCTAATCCAGCATTTCTACGGGTTAGTAAACACAACCAGTGTTGAGACTGGATGCATACCTTCTGTCTGACAAAGCAGAAGCCTTTACTAACGCAAAAATGTCAGGAAACAGCAGATGAGTTCTGAATATGATCTAGGAGAGGAGGAATAGGAAAGAAAAAATCAGGATGGACCTGACATGCCTAATAGTGTCATGAGCAAGTAATTAGGAATGAATCAGCCTGTAGTAGAGGAGATGAAACCTGAAACTCCAGTCAGCCAACTGGGAAAACGAGATGTTTTTTAAGGCTTTAGTGTATGGGCATTGATTCATATAATGATATTACCAATTGAAATCATAGCTAAGATGAGATCAGAACCAGGGTCTTTACTAAGAGTTGTACAAACACACAGCAAGCCAAATCATGACCCCTGCAGAAGTGTACAAGTGGAGGAACAGTTTAGCAGGGAAAGCTGTGAAAAGAATATTGATAAGTAATACCCTGGAGAAGGATCACGTAGTTCTAAGGTCCATAACTTGCCCTTCCTTTTTTTTGTGTGTGTGCTTTAACATGATTTGTTCCTAAATGTGCTCTCAACTCCTAAGACACTGTGCTCCCTTAATTATTGCTCTTACATATTCATTTGTCTGCATGAGGAATCACTAGGCAACTCATTGCTTATAATTTCTGTTCCTTAATTTTTACATTTGTCTCTCCTCCTAATCTCTCTAAATCTAGCTGCAAATAAACATGAATTATAGGTTCCTTTGCTGGATCCGGCTGGGATGGAGTTAATTTTCTTCATAGTAGTCTGTATGGTGCTGTGTTTTGGATTTGTGGCTCAAACATTGTTAACACACCAGTGTTTTGGCTATTGCTGAACAGTGCTTGCACTGCATAAGGCTTTCTCTTTTTCCCACTCTGCCTGCCCCCACCAAGCTGGGAAGAGGCTGGGAGGGGACACAGCTGGGACAGCTGACCCAAATTTGCTAAAGGGATATTCGCTACCACATAAGTCATGCTTAGCAATAAAAACTGAGGGCAGAGGAAGAACAGGAGGAAGGGCAGCCGTTGCTCAGATTGACTGGGCGTTGGTCTGCCTGTGGGAGATGGTGAGTGATTGACATTGCATCACTTGTATTTTTCCTCTTCCTATCACTGATTAAGCCGTCTTTGTCTTGACCCATGAGTTTTCTCACTTTTGCTCTTCCTATTCTCTCCCCTATGCCGTTGGTGGATGGGGACTTAGTGAGCGGCTGTGTGGGTGTTTAGCTGCTGGCCAGGGTCAAGTCACTACAGTGTCTTTTTTTCATTTAAAAAACCAACCAAACAAAAAACCCTGAAGTAAATAAAAATCAGAGTTCTACCCCTCAAAACTCCTACCTTCTACATGTTGTAGCAGCTGCTCTGAAAACAGGCTTGGCCAATCCAAAATGCACAACAGTACTTAAATGTGCACCCTGGTTCCTCACCACTGCAGTTTTTACCTTTTCCTCATACTTTGTCTAATAAGCCACAAGTCAATTCGTAAATAAACATGTTTTGTTTTCTGTATGTGATCAACCACTTTCAAAATACCTTGGGCTCTCTTGGTCTGGCTTCACAACTCTATTTTGCCCTCGTAAGCAGCCTAAATTGAGACAGCCTTGACACCTCACTGGCCCTTGCAGAACTGACTTTGGGGTTCTTCTGAAAGCACCCATCACACTCCCATCTGCCGACATCTATGGTGTGACATCCATCACATTAGGGAACGTGAGACACATGGCAATGCCCAAGATGGGCTCCTGAAAGCTGTCAGCACTTCAGTTATTTCCTAGTTGGAAGTACACTCCTGGGAGTGGGGAGGGCAGAGAGAGGAGTTTCAAATCCTGCTCTTGAGACACAACAGAGATGTCTTCCTACAAACGTGTGCAAGCACACCCCATTTGCTCATCAGAAAAAATCTGGGATCAACATTTGGATCCCAGATGAGGTGTTCAATCCATTGCAGATGGATCAACCCAAAGCATTTCAGGCAGTGTAGTGTGCATCTACCCCTCTAGATCAATGGGTATAACAAGCATGCTTTTTTTCTAGGTATAAACTTATATCATAATGTATATTTTAATTAATTTTTACTTTTCCTCACAGTGCTGAAAGTACTGTCATTCCAAAATATTTCTTCTGAGAATGGTGACACATTTGGATGATATTCTAACATTTGGATGACATTCTAACATCTTTCTAGCCATGAAAGGAATAGGATAAGGATGGTACAGAAATAAGTAATAGGTTCATCATTTCATAAGCAAACTCTTTAAATAGCCATATTTGAAAGCAAACAACAAAGAACCCCAGGCATATAGAACGACAGAAAAAGATAATTGGCCACCAGGTGTCAGTAGTTGCTCTCTTATTGTAATAGAATAATATCAAGACTACAAGGGTAATGGTTGGTGAATAAAATGGTCTTCTCTATCCATTTCCTATTAAATAACTGCTTTTTTTGCAACTTACAAAGGCTGGCCTTTAAAGCAAAGAATGTACAGTTGATGAAAATGCATCTGTGGTCAACCCATGCAAAAAATTGCTGGGACCTGGTAGGTCTTGTTTGCTCTTGCCTGATCACCTCCAGTATACTCTGCCTACCTAGTACTATAACATCGCTCCTCCAAAGCATGATTAAACATAGGTTTTCCTCCCAGCTACATGATCTCACTGCATGACAGGGTAGCAAGAATAACCTCATTAACCTGGTTAGTCATAAGGTAATGTTTTCAATTTTTACGTCTAAGATGAACGTTTAGTTTATTTTTTCATGACTGCAGAGCGAGTTCATTTGATTGTAACAGTGACATCATTAAAATGTACCTCAGTGTTTGCAACTTTAAACCCCCAGAGACTTTTCTTATTCAGGAGGCAAAGATTTATTTTGGAAGCTAGAGACACATCACCACTCACCTCTCCTGCTAACACTGCCTGGTGTGAAACATATGACACAGTATCATGCGTCATAGATATATCTTTATCATAGTGATATCTTTATCAATGATCTGGACAAGGGGATTGAGTGCGTCCCCAGTAAGTTTGCAGATAACACCTGGGTTTGAGACACTTAAAAAGTTTGTCACTGCAGGTCAGAGCCTAAGGATCCTTGAACATTTGTCCAGCTGATCAGACCTTATGTTTTTAAGCAAAAACAATTTCTTCTTGAACATCATTTGCATGTTTTTTTCATTAGGGAAATAATGAAAGTGTATAGATGTTTGGGATCTTTAATCTAGCTAGCATTGGTTTGGCATACTATAAGCCCCGTGGACAACTGGCCTGGATGACATGTCTATACCTGAATCTCCATACGTGGAAAGTGGACGAAAAGGCATTGACTATCCTTCTAAAGTGGTTCTAAGATTTACTATCAAAAAATACTGCACAAGACCTAGGTATTTTTATTACTGTTATTATTTGAAATTATGCAGCAATAACAGGAAGGCAGGATCATCAATGACAGCTGAGCAGAGGTTTAGTTAGGAAAAGGTGTGATGATCCAGGCTGACATTTTCATTGCTCTCTAAGCTCATTTATTACCTATGTTATTTGCTGTGAGAACCAAAACAGAGTGGGAAAGGAATTTGTGGCAATCAAACTTAAAGACAAAGGCTGCATGTGAACACAATGAATTTTAAGGAAAGCTGATAGAAGAAGCAGAGAAGCTCCAGACTGTTGGGATTCGGAGAAAGGGACCATCAGGAAACATTCTGCGAGCAAATTATGAGTATCTGAAAACACCAAACTTTGCATATTCATCTTCCTGTAGGGTTGAGCACAAAGCTTTAACAGAGTTGGTCCCCTTTCTCAGTCAGATTGCAGGCTGGATCCCTCCAAGCTGTTGTGCCCCAACCACCCGGAGCTTTAGGAGAGCCTGGCAAAGGCCTGTCTCTGCTGGGGATCAGGGAACCCCTACTCAGGGATTTCGAGATGCAACTCCTTCTTTATCCAGGGTACCACTGGATAGATTTTTGTAAAATGTTTTGAAGTGTGACTGTGCCAGACTCTTGTGTCTGACAATTATGTTTGTTTAAGCAAGACCTCTGAGTTTGTAACAATGGAATTATCTGTTTTTCAGGACAATTAACACAATGTTTCTGTACGACCTGAGGGTCAGAGGATTAATGTGGTTTTATCTACAATGCATTTTTAAAAGCTAATTAAGAATCATTCAGTTCACTCTGTATTAAAGACTGAGAACATTTCACATGAGATGACTCTTGCTCCTCTGCAGCAGCATGAAGAGAGAGAGAAGAATGGAGGAAGAGAGGAACAGAGAAAGAGTGAGGCGGCATGCAAATAAACAAATATGTCACAGGGATGCAGTTAATGGAGAGCAACAAAACACTCCATTCTGGTAACACTAGAGATAAAATTGTCTCCTGGACAAAAGGGCTAATCTGCAATATTAATCAGCAGAAGTATTCAGTATTTACAATCACAAGCATTCCTTGTTAGAGGAACAGAGGGAAGTGCTGCTCTCAGAGCATTATTTTAGAGATGTTTTTATCACCTAGTGCTTACAGAGCATCTCCTCCTCTTTCTCTCTCTCAAGCCTGTACACATCACAGTTCCTGTCTGTGGGGAATGCCTGATTAAGGGGCCTCCTGGCAGAGGTGAGTCTTCTGGGAGGAGGTATGTGAGGATGAGGAGCAGAGGTGGGACCAGGGTGCCAGGCAGCTGGCTCCTGGCAGAAGGATTTGCCCACAGGCAGGGAGACGGTGGGGGTGGGGGTGAAAAGGCAGCAAGTTCGACATGCACCTTGGCTTCAGGGACTGCAAAGTTTGGGGGAAGCAAAATGAGACACAAAATCAGAGGCATCCAGAGGTAATGCGAGGATTTGAAAACCAGGGTGAGGAATTTATTTTTAATGCAGTAGCCTTGGCCTAGCCTTTTAATGGGAGAAGGTAAGAAAATTGGAAGCTGTTCCTACACTCTTGCTTTTGGATGCTTATCTACGCTGCTGATTCAAGCGCTCTGAGGTTCATTTGCTGTGTCTGCCCAAAGCATGTAAATACTATCAGACACTGAGGTGCCTCATTTCAAAACTGGGCTATGCTCTGCTATTCTGTTGATCAAATGTGGCAATTATTTCAGGCTTAAAACCTTTTAGGGACAACAATAGGTGCTGCCAATCAAAGCTAGAAAGTACACACGCATTCAAAGAGCAAACTGAATGAGGAATAACAGCAACATGTGTAGCTAGAATATATTATGGATTACCATCCACTTACACAAAGGCTAGTAAACTCTTCAAAATGCAGCAACCTACAGAGCTAATAAAAAGGACAGAAATGTGCGGATGTCTCGGTTTGTCTAATTTGTGTCTTTCTAGCATTGGTAGGATGACTCACTGGATTTAGCAACAGCTTGTGAAGATGAACATATTAATAACTTTATGCTGCAGCTCTGCCATAAAATGTAATCTTTTCAATTCTGTATTCTCAAGTGATATACAAGCTTAGAACCAGAATAAAATTAGAAAAGATATTTGAATTGTCAGCTTATTTTCTTTTTAAATCTGTGTTTATACATTTAAATATGCAACTTAACTTGGAAAGGAATATTCCCTTTCATCCTCATCCCTTCCCCGGTGTGCCACTCCCTACTATAAACGACTGAAGCATGTTTAAATATGGGGCTACCAGGATAGTACTCCAAGGTATTCTATGTCATTCTGTGTATTTTTTGTATTGTACCAAACATAAATTAACGTTTTTCTTCGCATCCATAAACACTTGAATAGGACAGCTTATGTAGACCATGTACGACTCACTGGCAAAGCTGCCAGTTGCATATTGAAATTTGCATACGTAACCCACAATGTTAGCAAACAAGGGGATATATATCCCTTCAGCTTTCGATAAAATTCAACAGATTTAAATAATTAGATAACAGAGCACAAGACTTGCCTTGAGGACATAGTAACTATAGACCTGAATCTTTCAATCCTATTTTAAACCTTTCTCCATGGTTTTAGGCATTACTCTAGTCCACATAAAGGTTCGTCTGAGTACTTGATGGCTTGTAGAAGGTTATATAGAAAGTGTGTGACAAAGCAGCAAGTAGAACAAGTGTTTCTAGGTATTAAGATGATGACCAAATCACCAGGCTGACAATTTTGTTTCTCCTTGTTTTTAATGAGACTTGATTTTAATGAGACAGTTTTACAGACTGTGTCACTTACTGGAGATATGTTTGCATTTCTGCATTAAACATACTTGCAAATTTACTGAAATAACGGGAAAGAAAAGTTATAACAATTTTAGTGTAGACAAGACCCCAAATGTTAATTTCTAATCTTATTGAAAAATTTATCCTTTTATGCTAAATAGCATGAAACACAATTGATTAGATTCAGGATATTCACTAACTTTATTTTTAACTTTTTAAAAAATTATTTTCTGGGTGTGGATAAAGCCTCAGAAAGATAACTATCCCTTTTCTACCACATTAAGTGGTTTGATAGCTACAGTGAGCTGAATTTGTGAAATAATTCATGCAAAAATCTATGCACCCTATTCAGTCTTTCCATGCCATGCACCCTTTGAAACTACTTATGCTCTTGATTGATTTAGTGTATAAGAGAAAGCAGTGTTTCTACGTTGTTGTAAAAATCCCAAGCTCACAGAATTCAAAATTATATGTAATATATATATACATACACATAGGCATATATGAAATATGCATAAAATTATATATGTATAATGGAAGCATATTACACATATATATATAAATAAATATACTGTGATCTCTTTATATATCTCCAGCTTGGATTCTGAGTGATAAGGAACATACATCCCTATCTCAAATTCTTAAAACCTGAGAGTGCTTACACTAAATAGTCAGATATCCACTGCAGAGAAAGACAGACTTCAATTTCTTACCTGCTTTTTTAATTTCAGGGACAGCTATCTTCTCATGAGTTTTCTCTTTTTTTCCTTCTTTTTCTAAGATTTAATTAAAGAAAGTAATTTGATACACTAGAACTCTGAATCATACACTCAAATATGCAGTCAGCCAAGTCCTGGTGGGCACATGCTGAAAAAAATGTGACTTATTCGAGGGTTTAGTTCAGATTATTTCCTTATAGCACTTGCACCCAACTAGCCACAGAGCAATCAGCTGAAAATGAAAATTAATCAGTATGCCTCAACTATGGATGATTTGGACCCTTAATAATTCATCAAGGGCTAGGTGAAAATCATCAGTGCATGAATGTGGTACCTTTTAGCTTAAGCTCCAGGAGCAATGAGATCATTAAAAAATAATGAATGACATAAATATTTTCCCATGAGAGCAAAACCTTAGTGGATTTTAGATGCTCCCTGGGAATGAATGATCTCAAATGTTATTTAGATGGACACCAAGGTTTTGCAGTTTGGTCACTGCAAGTTTTGGTTGTGATTCTACAAAATAAATAAATAAATCTCCCCCAACTGCATAAAGTGGTGTACTGTGAACTGACTAATTCCTCCCAAGAGCTTTGTGTGTGGCAATATCACTATGTCCTCCTATATATAGGGACTCCATTAAATTGTTTAACAAGCCCATAGATGGCCACCAAACAGGACTTTTCATTTGTCAGAAAAAGAGTTTAGGAAATACTGGACACTGAACACATCGAACATCAGATACTGAAGAAGTGGTAACATGCAAATAGTGGCTAAGAAACTAAGAGAAGGACAACACAGAACCAGAAGCAGAAGATTAACCTATCAAAAAACAATGGGATTTGAGTCAGGAGTGGGACTAAAAGCTGAATGAGGCCAAGAAGAAACATTCCCATACCATACCTTTCTTCTTAGTTTCAGTTGTAGCTGTCTTTACATCAGTCTTTTTCTTTTCCTCTTTTCTCTCTGAAAAAGGAAATAGAAGTTCAGCTGACTACTTTTACATAGAGATATGTGTACACAGACACGTATGTATGTATGTATGTATATACTTGGGATGGGAATCCTTGACTGCAGTAGGCTCTAGATTTGACAAGCTGGTCACTTGTTTAGGAGTTTACCATCAGCAGCTCAGAAATACAGCTAAATACTCAGAGAGTGAATGTGGCACTAAGGATAGAACTGGAACCAGTATGTACACCAGATAATTACTTAAGTAAGTACTAATTCAAGGAATTATGCCCATTAACCTGATGTAACTAAGAGTTTATTGTGGTGATTCAGTAGCCATGCGCCTATTCTGCTTCTATTATAAAACCTGACTGAATGGCAGCAAAACTTGCAAGTGGTACTTGGGAGTAGGTGCAGAATGCCATGAAAAGCCTGCAGATATATCTTTATAACACTTTTTATGAATTAAACCTTCGAAAGTGTCATTACAGGACTTCTGTTGTTCACTGAGAATTGCAGTTAAAACATCATCTACAAAAGAACATGACTTGTTCTTTTAAAAACATCTGCCTCTATTTTGCCAATTAATTAGACAATGGTAGAAATAAGGACAATGTTTTTGCTTTCTTTACAAAAAGCTACAACAATTTAATTACTTATTCCATGAATGTTATTAACTAGAAAATTGAGAGTTCAGCAGAGGAAATGAGGAATCTATAATTCTTATTCTTCCTTTGGGAAATGAATCCCCACTTTGATGGGGAAGAACACAGGAGTACAAGAATAGCTAATCTAAATGATTTTTTTAACTGCTTTTATCCACAAAAAGCCAAATTTGTTACCTTCAGTTTGTGCTGCATGGCTTTGGATGTGAGTGTAGTTAGTGGTACTATAGTTTTCTTTTTGTAATGTTTTACTGTTATGAATGTGGATAAGGAACCAAGTTTTATTACCATACAAACTGGCAGAAACACAGCATCATAAGCCTTTAAGCGAGAGTCTTTTCTTATTTGCAAAATATTTAAGGTATAGGAATATTTTCTGAACCCAGCAGATCCAAGGAGCAAATATGCTATTATCTCTTGCATAAATTAACATGAAGAGAAAGGAAAAATGAGGAAACTTACTTTTCACTTCTCTAGCTACCACAATAGACTTTTCTTCTGCATGAAAAAATATATACAAACAAGGAATGAAAAAGATTAATTGAAATACTGCACAGCATGCTTCCTAAACTAAAACAAAATAAATGTATTGATAGAATATTTGATAGAAAAATTGCTATTTTCATAGAGTGCATGAATTCTACAGTCTGTCCATGGTGGTTTCATAAATAAAAGTATTTTGCCTATCACGGAGGCAATATGTTTATCAATATTCAGAGTTTCCCCAAACCATACTTCTGCTGATTTTCTGACAATAGTGTTGAACGTTAAGCATAATCTTGACATGTTTCAGTTCTTTCTTGTTTTAAACAGATTTCTTCAATGTGTTTTCCTTGTTATTGTCTTGATGAAGCAGAAAATCCTCACATGTGTTTCACAGAATGTTTGTCCCAGTGTTTTGTGTGCTTAATTGTCCCTGCTGAAACCCTGAGTGTACTGGACTTCAAGCTACAAATTCTTTTGTGTCATGAGTGTGCTTTATGATACTCAGATTTCTTAAGCATGTGTAGAGCATCAGAGTAGTGCTTATCCTCCACAAGCTTCTTTGGAGCTTAATTTTCTTCTATATTTTAATATTGTTATTGTCTAACTCTAGGGTTCCCAGGAGTCCCCCCTTCTCTCCCTTTGACATGCTGCTTCAGAGACTCATGCTAGGGACTGTGGCTGCCTCCTCAAAATGGAAGACCCTTCGACCCCAGGTTATACACAAGCTATCTCACAGCTCCACTTTCCAGTGCTACCTTTGACTTTTCAGTGTTTCATTTCCACATGCAATGTACAACTCAATTTCTAAAAAGGGGTTTACTTGTTTGCTTACTCTGCCTGATTTAATTGAAACTCTTAAACCTATCAAGTCTATCAGTCACTGTTAGAGAAAAGCTTCCTTCTAACTGTCTCCCTTCCACTAGCCTTTACTGCCACTAACCAGAGTCTGAAGTGCTGCTGATACTTCTGTGCTTTCCGTTTGTTTCTGAGTGCCTCAGTTCTGATGGAGTTGTTAACAGCTCCACTTTTCCAGTGAGATGAATTTTTTTGCTTCCTTGTACTTCTGGTGCTAGGTGTTGCACAGGAATAATTTGTAAGCCCAAGGTCCTTACAAACAACAAGATTCTCTTTAATCAAGGACCATTTCTGCCTTTGAATTTGTAGCATTTTGCATGCTTCTGGGGCCCAGCTAAGCCACATGAAATCTGCTCCAATTTTCATAGCACGGTTCAGAGCCATATGTGTCTTGAGGGCCATGAGCTGACACATGATGCTTTGAGAAGTGGAGCTTTGTATGGAGGATGTACAGGATGCACAATTACTGCGAATAACCTAAAGCACAAGGAGACTACAGCCCTGGCTGCAGAGGTTTTATTGCTAAGTCATTCCACCAATTAATTCCACTGACAATTTTCTTCCATCAAGCTCTCAAGTTGCAATATTCAGAGAGTCCAGGAAGCCTAGAGACATCTATATTCGTTATGAATTTTGTAGAGGATGATTATATAGATGTATTAAAGGACTGTGGCCCCTATTTTCCATTAGCACTGCCCAATGCAAGATACGCAGTCTTGGTCAAGTCTGAGAGAAACAGTCACAGGGCTTCCATTCACATCTCAGCTGCATCTAGCCCCATTGATGTCCCTCACAGCTACTACTGACAAAAGTTTATGTAAATGAGAATGAGGGACTTGGTAAATGGAAGAGCTATTTCTAATTTAAGGAAGCAATCCCATTTCTTGAATAAATTTATTTCCTCTCGATTTGAGTAGCTCACATTTAGATTGTTGCATATTAAGTGTATATTTAATACCAGCAAAAATTGTCATTTCTGAAGCACTAAATGCAGTGGATTTTCTCCAGATATGTACACAGCTAAATTAAGAGGCAGAGCAAATAATTAAATAGGAACGTACACGGGTCTTTTGCACTGTAAAATATGGACCCCATCTGTTAATTGAAAGTACTTATTTTTTTAGCTAGGAATAGTAACAGGACTACCAATGTCCATGGATCAGCTGCATAAAGAGGGATCATAATATGCACGAACAGTGGGTTACACAAGGAAACACAAGGTGATTTTGATGACTCAGGGTTGACTGCAATATGGAATTAAAGTGCAGTTGAACTATTGAAAAATCTATTGTTATTGTTACTGTTTCTTGATAATGTAATTAATGCTTTTTTTTTTTTTTACCAGGAGCACTAGTCCTGAACCACATTTTATGTACAGGGTCTAAGAGATACATGTACAAAAAGACCTCACCTTCAAAAGCCTGCAATGCCTTAACAAGAAGGAAATAGGGATATATGCAGATGGCAGAGTACAAGATGACAGAATCAGTCAGCAAGACAAGCAATGGACTTTGCCTTTAGTCAAGTTTTTTTCTGTAGACTCTATGCCGAAGTGGAGCTTTATGTAGTACAAGAAGGAATCCAGTGAGCATGAGAAGTGTGAACTAAAGCAGTGATGTGCTACTGAATTAGAAATTCAGGTAAAAATTTTTTCCTGGGGGGAGAAAAAAAGAAACGGCATAGAATAGTTTTCTTGGGAAGTGACTGGAGCAAAAAGAAGAGCCCTAAAGCAAAGAAATATCTGAGATGATGGAAATTATTTCTGAATAAGGGGTGAGGGATTGAGGACATGGGTGGAAATCCAAGTAAGATTCAACAGAGACCAAGAAAGAGGTGTTCCAATTTGAATTGCTTTTACCAGCTTTGACAATGTCTTTGTGTTATTCTCATGGGATGTCAACTAATTGTTGGACAACAGGGGGAGGGGAGATAACAGAAACATGCTAACAATGCAGCACTTGAAAACAGGCCTAGTAAAACCAGTGTGCTACTGTGCCAGTGCTGAGTGGAATCTAAATTTAGGGATGCACGTGAGCTACTGGGCATAGTGTCATGGGAATGCTGTGAGGGAACTGGAAGAGGAAGGTACTCTAAGAGTTTCTTCTCCGTATTGCTCCAGATGCTCCATGTGCTTATGGAAACACTGATGCTGGAAGGAATAGTCAGCTCATCCCATCCCCTCCGAGAGACTGAGGTAAGGAGAGCAGTGAAATACAGCCACTGGTACCTTCTTGTGGAGAGGCATGTGTATAACAAACACTAACTAGTGGGACTGAATATCAGAAGTTTGGAGATGTTTTGGTTCAGATAAGCTTTCTAAAGTTCAGATACTTATATAAGGCTTATCTGCATTTATCTAAAACCCTGTTGTCAGGAAATCTCAGGAGAAAAGCTCTTGCGAGAGACTTTGGATTTTACCTGACTTTGTGAAGTACTACAACAGCTTTTCTTGCCTCCTGATTCTAGTCCTGGCAGAAATGAGGAGCAGCAGAGATACGTGTGTACTCACTTACATACAAAATAGAACAAAACAAACATTAATTTAGCTTTTCCAGAAAAAATATAATTCAGATTGAATGCAATAACTTCATTCCAGGTAAAACTTCATTTTTTCAGCAAGCATCTCTGTACACCTTAAGCTGCACCTTATTAATTTTGAAGAGATTATGACTGTTCTTCCTTTGTTTTAATTGGTGACTGAAATCCTTTCCCTGCTGAACTCAATGAAAGTTTTGCTGTTGATTTCAGTGGGACATGAATATCCTTTTAAAGATTAAAATAACTCATTACCTTTCAGCTTTTGGTGACGTTTCTTTACCCTTTGCATGTTGCTTAAGGTGGAGACTGACAATAACTGACCAGTTGAATTTATAATTCTAAACAATTTCACATATATTCACAAAATGACGCCCCTTTAGGGTTACAAACATTTTTGAGGAATTAAAAAAAAATGCAAGGAAATATTTCTGCTTAGTTTAGGATGTCATGGAAACTCATACTTTTAAAATTAAATCTGAATTGCAAGTAAAAATTGACCTCAGCTGTCTCTTTGAAAAAAATCCCTTTCTGATTGGTCCAGTTATTTTCTCTATGAGAAATAATTCTGTCTTGTCTCAGCCAAACTACTGAAAAGTCAAGAAAGATCAAGGAAACCTAAATAGTGTTAGTCTAAAGTTCTTAGAATGTCATCTTTTCACACGCAAACACATATATGAGGTCACGCATGTGCACACACACACACTCAGGTACTCTCTAACTTACAGATGAGTGTTTAGGTCAAAAATTAAGTGCATTTTTGCAAAGCTCTGTTTAAACTGCACCATTTCATTTCAACAGAATAATGCAATACAATTTGTTCTCATATTCAGCAAGTGGAAGACTAGTGGGGTACACAGGTCATTGGAGATATAGTATTCCCTGAAGTCCTAGGCAACTTCTCCAGTCTGATTTTGCTTTTTGAAACTGCTTCACTGTTTTCAAATCCCAATCTGAAACACTATTTGGCAACTATGAAGATTGCTTGTAGAGATATTTTTGAGGTCTGCAGAAAGTATGTAATAGCAATATCATGCTTGAAATTCCTAGTGCTTTCATGTGACCCACATAAGTATTCCTCATTTCTTCCTGCAGCGATTATAGACTCCTTTTTCATGGCTCTCTTGAATTAAGCACCAAAACTGCTCATTAGTAGCATGGGGCCATATGTTGCCCTTAGTAAACAGCACAGTGGGGAGCAAAGGAGTACAAATAGTAGTGTAATGAAGCCAGAATATGTATGCCAAGGGAAAAAAGAGAGGGCATGCCAACTTCCATGACAAGACCAGCAATAGAAACTCCATTGGACAATGATGAATGGCAAATATGATCCAAATAAGATTATGAAGAAGACTTAAATTCCCAGTGGAACATCGACTTCTTATGGTTCAACCTTCCCTGGCAAGAGCCAAACCAACACGGCTAAGGCAGCAGTGTTAGTCTTCTCCCTCCTTATGACTGACATTCCTACCAGGCAACATGAATCAACAGCAGGACCAATTGTGTTACCAGTGCTGGGAAGAGTTTTGATGATGTTTTTTATGAGGCATGCTTCTGAGCAAGAATGTCTGAGATTTAGGAAAATGGGATGAACAGGCTATGCAGGACCTCTTCTGCAAGGGTTTCCCTTTTCTTTCCAAACAAACATGGAATTTCTACCTTTGAAAGTCCAGAGAATCTTAATCCAAGTAAGTTTTTTCCATTTGCAGGTGCAACATATGCAAAAGACTGTTGCTTTACTGTAACAGCTAAAAAACTTGTTTAAAAGTTAAAATAATCTTCAGAGTTTTTTTGGTTTTGTTTTATTGGGTAGAATTTGGTGCATATTTATTTTAAAATACATAATCTAATACTGTAAATTGGAGTATTCTTATTATTAATAACAATAATGAGAAAACATAGTAATACGTCTAATCAAAATATATGTATCTTTGTACATAATTTTTCTACATCCTAGAAAGCTTTTTTCCAAGTGTCCGTTAAATTTTTTCCGTCTTATGCTAGAATAAAAGTAGTACAGAAGAGCCTCATGTCATTAAGTAAAATGTCAAGGGCTTTCTGAAACAGTGAAGAATTAGGCTTTTTTCATCATAGCTAAATCATTAGAGTTTACTGCTTAAATGTCTAATCTAAGCCATTAAATAACTCACTTTGAAAGTTAGCGCGTATTATTTCAAAGATTTTACTGTCTTGAGTGCAGACTCATGGAGATGTAGGGCTCATATTTCTCAAAAAAACTTGGGTTTATGCTGTATATACAGTACCCTGTTAAAGCTACCTAAACTACTACTTCTGATAAACTAGATTAAAACCTAGCTCATTGTACTGTGATATTTCTGACAGAAACATTTCTCTTATTTCTTTTTATTCTCCCTTGGATTAGAATTTATCAGAAAATAGATTTTCATATACAAATCATGTCACTATTATTAAAAATGTTGTAAATTTGGAGAAAACATCAACATCCTACATTGTTGAAAGGTTTCTGTTGTATCTTGAATCACTATCTTTCACTGGAAGGATTTTTTTTTAAGGTTAATTGATTTTATAGTACAAAAGAAAAAAATTTTTATAGAACAATCTGTGTACAGAAGAGAAGGTGGCTGTTGACAGACTGTACAGAGGCAGATTGATTTGTATAAGATTTATACACTTCTATACATCAAGGGAGCTTTGTCAAAATTTGTATTGGCTTTAGTAATTTAGATACCCTTGCTTATATCCCTTAATGATATATTCCTGAACTGAGGTATAGACTGGAAATTCTTCTTAAGATAGTCAGATAGTGTACTTTCTACACAGTAACAAAGATAGATGCAGATTTCTATTTCAATGCCAATTTAGCCTCCGCAGGAGTTTTGGAGGAAGTTAAACGTGTTTCACAGCAACTCACTTTACTGCATTCTGCAAAATCTGTAATTAGAGGATTCAAACAGTGAACTAGATAATATTTTTTTTTCCTCAGAGCTCCTTCAAATACATTATAGAGATTTTAAATTTTTCTTTTTTACCTCATTTAATATCACAAATACTAGCAAGACGGCAATGAAAAGCCAGTATAGTTCAGTCAAAGGAGGGGGATATTTCAGAGCCCATCATGATCCATTAACAGATCAGAACAATTATGTTGTTGACTCTTTCGTGATAAATGCTCTCCCAAACAAAGATACAAGCACAGATTTCTGGGGCAATATAACCTGGAAACTGATACTCAGATACAATGCTGTTCAAAGTTTTTTTGTGATAGAATATTCTTCCAAGTGGTACAAAGCATACTGTCTGGTTGAGATCATACGTAACATGTATTGAGATGCCTTCCACTGAGAGAAGGATATTGATACAGGCTTCTCACAAAGGTGCTGGGATCTTGTGAGAAAGCAAAGACGTGCTATTCTGGAACAATTACTATGATGCCTTACTAATAACTAACTAAGCATCTGAGCTTACTTTCAACATTTCTTGTCTAACTGCAGCATCTTCCTGAGAGATTATCCTGCCACGCAGAGAGCGTAACATGGGAGGACTACCAGAAAGGAGAGTCCTTCTCAGTTGAATAGGGAAATGGAGGAAGCTAAAAGCTATGTGAGCTGAGCAAAAAAGTCCAGATCTGACAGAGACATTCACAGAGAATCAGTGTACACTGCAGAGCAGTTTTAGGATGTCAGTGGATACCAAAATACAAGAAAGCTAGAGTTAAAAGAGGTGAAGAAGACTACGGTCAAGGAAGAAACATATTAAAATCAAATTTCAGATAGCCACGGAGAACAGTCTGTTCAATTACAGCCAGCACCAGTGTCCTCCCTAGATGGCATCATCAGAGTGTCAGCCAAGCTGAGAGTGCTGCTTCCAAGTCCTTGTGAAAGTTACAGAAAAAGATAAGATAAAGAGTTTAAAATTAGTTATTTTACTTCATGGTTTGCCAAACAAGGTTTCCAAGCTTGGAACACAAGTAGAAGTCATGTATCAATGTCTTTCTCTTGACAAATTCCCTTTCCATCTTTCTCTTGTTTATTGTTGCAGGATGCTCTGTTTTGATTCGTTTTGTTTTGTTTTGTTATTCTCTTCTGTTGGTGACCTGAAACGTCAAATTCTTCATTGAACTTTGAGGATAAGATCTCAAGACAGCAACGCTTCTTGAAAAGAGCCAAACCACCATGAAATAGGAGAGCAATGATCTGTTCTTTTCCCTTCTGACCAGACGAGTACAAAGCATTTTGCTTTCCAACCAGGAGATATCTGAAAAGTTCAGTTCACGTGCACGCACTTCAATGCAATTTATTGCATACTACTAGAATATAGTGTACAAACTGGGATTGTCTTACATAATCACCCCTTTTCCAAAAGATTTACTGT
Organism: Cariama cristata; assembly: GCF_000690535.1. Lineage (NCBI taxonomy): Eukaryota > Metazoa > Chordata > Aves > Cariamiformes > Cariamidae > Cariama > Cariama cristata. Next base: position 78,400 of record NW_009619199.1, on the reverse strand, counting down.
GAAGGTGAAGGAAGAGAGTGGAGGTGAAGGAAGAGAAAATGGCAATGACAAGGAGACAAAGGTTGAGATTTAATACATAATAACAATGTGCTGTTATTTCTAAGACCTCAGGAATTCAACAGAGCATAGTCTCTACTAGGCATTGGATACTATCCAGTAAAGACTTGCTATTTGAAAGTATCAAATAATCTAAAAATGTCAGAAGTATCTGGCACATATACTACCACTATTTTCACCACCTCAGAAATCAAGAATGGCCCAAGATTACCTAAACAGGCAGTGGCAAAATGGGGCAATAGCGAAAACATCTCAAGCTAGAAAAAGAGGAAAATCTTTTCAGCCTTTACTAGCTGGTTTTGTATCTAGTGTCTGACTATCACTCAGTTGGAAAGCCTAGAGTCAAAATAGATTGGTTTCATAAATTTTCTGTGTGACAATCATTCTGTTATTTCCTATAGTTTTACCTTTTTTTCAGGGCTGGTTGTTTCTGTCAAAGGCTGGGCCAGTCCTTTCATGTTATGTAAAGTACATTTTTCAATTAACAAATGCTTGTACTTGTTCCTTCTTCTGAGAGCTCACTATACTATCTTCAACTATATTTATGATAAGAGGAATCTTATGTTTCAAATTGTCCCCTCACCTGATCAGTGATATTTAGTGATGTACCAGCCATTAAGAAGTCACAGACAGATGTCTCTTCAACTATTTCAGAGATTTAAATTTCTCTACCTACTCCTTTCCCTTCTGACCTTGTGCCAAATATTCCCACAAATTGCTTAATTACTTTCCCCAGGGTTGAAATAAATCTTCAGGGTTTAGGGTTCCTGAAGCCACTGTGGCATATTTTCTCATATACGGAAAACACACAATAATGCAATATAACAGCTTTTCACAGCAGCGTTTTGAAAGTAATCCTTCCTTCTTCATTTTCTCCAAAACTCTTGCATGAACAGTATTGTATCCTAGTGACTGGCCTTGAGCGTTAAGGGGAATTTAGTTGTACGATTCGGAGAAGATAATCTGCCCCCCAATTTGTTTGCCAAATGGGTGTCTAATTTACATTCACAATTACCTCAATTGCATGCATAAATGAGCTAATGAAACACACAAATGTGTAACTGGTCATAAATAGTCATTTCCATGTGCAATTGCAGTAATTGCATGCTCCTCATGATTTTGAAAATCAAGAACTTAATGTTAATTCGATGCTGGTTCATGTTGTCTAACAGTTACATTTAAAGATTAAGTTTATCATTCAGCAAATGCAGCAGTCTTTTTCTATTATGTCTTTTTTCTGTTATGTCTAATTGGTGGATAACAGTGTTTAACATAGCAGGGACTTCTTTTTTCTGACAAGTAGATTCTAACATTTCCCTAAAATAAGCAGGGCTGCAAATCTATTTGTAAACTATATTGTGTCACAATAACCACAGTTTTTTACTCCTTTAAACAGTGTGTTTATAAAGAAACATTCATTCGATGTAAAAGAGATTTTGGGGAAAGAGATAATAAGTCACGTAACTGTTTTTTTCCAAACATTCTGATTCACAATAATCACATTGCAGAAATATCTAATTAATGTAACTCTCTGTTTTAGTCATAGGTCCTGCCGAAATCTCACTTTCTTTTTCCATTTCCAAATGCAGACAAATCTTGTAGCTCTTGTTACTTATTCTGCTTCCATTCCATATGTTTTTCTCTTAGATTGCATAGCTTTCTGGATAACATAGAACTAAAACCTCTACGAGAGAGATTAGCAAGTGCCATGGTGTGACTGACTGACCCCAAAGTATTATATAAAAACTGCTATGTAATTACACAAAAAGACTCACGTGTTTTGTACTATCAAATTGTATGGTGTAGAGACCAAGAATGTATATTGCAGTAGTAGTTCTAAGACACCAAATATAGTCACCATTTCACTGATATGATTAGACTGTAAACAATATAATTCAATTGCAGGAGTTATGTTTTAATCTTCAGAAGGTAAGATCTGACTTTGTATTTTTCTTTCAGTGGTTTTAACAATAGGTTGATAAACACAGAACCAGAAATATTATGTTCATTATTGCAGATAATACATAGAAACATTACTGCATAACAATAGCTGAAAGACTAATCTAAAGTATATTAAGAGGATAATGTTGATTATGTTTACAGTTAGATGGCAACTTACGTCTGAACAGCACCCAAAGCATTTTGCAGATTGGGCCTTGATCCTGCAATCTATTTCACTCAGAAAATCCTCTGAGCCATCTGTGGGACTGCTATAAGGAATACTTAGGTCTTGTCATGCAAATATGATTGTGCCATTGATGTTCCAGACCTAATTTTTTGATCAGTTTTGTAATATTAGTTATATTTATAAACAAAGTCCATTAGAACAGAGAGTCAAGTTAATGAGTAGAAGCCAATAAAGGAGGAAAAGACTCAAACTTGCCTTCAATAGCTGCTGGTTTCTTTCTTGGACTATGTTCTAGAAGAAGACGAGGTGGTGCCATTTCCTTGTGTCCTGCACATGAGTATACAGATTAAGAAGCTTAGAAAATGTATTCACTAACAGGCTGAGCAGATTCACTGGGATGCTGAGCTCCCTTCAGAATTGGTCATGTTTAAAATATTACACTGTGCATAAAAGCTATTATCTTCCAGACACTATAGGAAGGAAATGTATTTCTCAATAAATAAAGTAATTTATTTTTAAGAGACACATTTTAAATCAATGAAGTCCAAGTGACTCAAGCATATGCTGAAATGCTACAGTTCTGGTTTTCTTCATTAGACTAAAAAACCCTGAAGAATAACACTGTGATAATAAGGTTACATATCCATGATGCCCCTTCTACAGTAAAAGCTTATTTTCTTCTGTCAAACAAATGATCTTCAATTGTTCCCTCAAGTCCACTTATTATGAACTTCTTGAAACACCAGTAAAATTATTATGTTTCTCATCCTTAAGGATTATTCTTAATTAGCCAATACCAACCAGGTCATGCACTGTAAACACTGATGAGGTTCTGATTTCAGCTGCTGATTGAAACACCTCTACTCTCTCAGAGTGTTGAACTGTACTCTTTCATGATATTGAACTGGGACTTTCTATCTGTCTTAGCCTATGTGCAGATATCATGCTTTATCCAAAGTATTTTTCACTCCATTTCCCCAAAGATTCACAAACAGATCTATCGCACTTATATTGATTATGCTTATTTTCTGGTTTATAACACCTGTTTGCAGTTTCCCCATTTTCTTTTAATTTCTTTGTCTGACATTTATGCTAAGTAGCTATCATGTAATTGTCTTTTGGAAAGCACAACTTGTTGTGACCTGTGAAATAAAATTAAGTAGTTAAATATGGTATCGATTCAGTCATATGCACCAGCAAACCGTTACTGCACCAGAGTCCACATGCAATCAGGCTGTTAAATCTCAGCTCCAGCTCCACACCAGAAATGCAAAGCCATGCCTCATGCTTGGTGATAAACTCAGAACAGAAATTAAGATCTTAATGAGCCTTGGAAACTGCAGTATCATACTTACCCCTCTCGTTTTACAAAGGTACGTATACTCATGGGGAATGCATGAAATAAACATCATCTTGAAGACAACAGTGGGATTTGAACACCATGGTCTTAATGTTATTGCATCTCATCAGCATATGTACGATTGCAGGCAAAATAATTTGCAAGTATGTAGTTTAGTTCATCTGGTAGTTTGTACCAAATATCACACATGGAGCCATTCAAACTTGACTGACATGTCTGAGCCTCTGACAACACGCTGACACTGACAAAAGTGCATTAAAGGCACTGTTCAACAAATGGTAAAAATCTTAGGTTTTACACCTATTTCTTGTCTTGGCAATAACCACAAGTGGATGTTTGCCAATCTTATCAGACAATGACTCTAGCCTTAAAATGAATGGTAGGAAAACTTCAGGAATCCAAATATCTACCCATGATTTTCTAAACAGCTTACATCTTTTAAGAAATCATTTTGAAATTGCAAACTGAGGAAATGAGATGCTGAATACCATTTGTTGCCAATGGGAATACAAAAATTATATCAATGACCTCTGTCAACACATAGAAACTTCATTAATTGAATTCCTAGTTCAGAATGAAAACAAAAACATTAGAAAAATTAATGAAGAACAAGTAAATAATCTTATTCTTTCTTCTAGTTTTGATTAAAATCCCAGACTAAAGCTTAGTTCTTTTTTTCTTTTCTTTGTTTTTGTCTAAGCTACATCACCTACCCCTAGATGGAAAAAGTACTAAATTTTGTAACTTGGACTGATGGTTTTGTGTGAAAGATGGTAAAGGGCAGTGGATCAGAATGTCGAGTAGATCGGTAATGAAGAAAGATAGTCAATAATTTGGACCGCAGTGTGGTGTCTACTGTGTGGGGCAATGACCTAACACCTCTAGGTCAAAGTATAGGCTGGCCCCATTATCTTCCTGTTCTTTACTGTAGCAGCAGTTTTCTAATGATTGCATTTGTGTTAGTTAGTATAATACCAGTGCGATACAACTTATTGCTAATGACTTGTCAAGTTCTATTTTATAGTTTTATGAGTTTTAAGCAAATCATTTATTTCATGCAAATTGACCACATGATCCAATATGAGAGTGTTTTAAGCACCGAAATCTTAAGCTTCACAGATCAAAAACTTTCCCTTAGGCTAGAATGTTTGTTCTGAGCAGGTTCCCATCCACTCTGATAAAAAGCTTCTTTAATGTTTCCATGTGTTATTAAATGTCTCTCTATTCACTTTGATGGGAATGCAAAGGACAGTAGCTGAATAAATATTTTATCTGTTCTTTTGATGAAATATGTTAAAGGGGATATCCTAAGTCAAATTTCTTTTCTCTTCCTTTTTCTCTCCTCTGTAAGTTATAAAGCACAAGTGGTTTTCTGCAGTACAAAGAACTCATAAATAGAAATGAGGAATTGGCCTCAGCAGATCAGACCATTAGGATTAATGGTGTCTACTATCTTGACTCCAGCAGTGGCCAGTTGGACACATATCCATGATGTAAATGAGAGGAAGGCAGGATGTTTTTAATGATCCCAGTGGACAATGAGATTACTACATGAATCATGAGAAGTCATTATCCAGATTACCACTCTTATTATTGGACATACAGTTATCTCGCTGCTTTAAAAATGCAGCCACAGAAGAGTATTGAAATTTAGTGTCTGCATATTTATTTGCTTCTCATTCTCAAATGTAGACTTTATTTTTCTACTATGAGATAAGCCAAAAAGGTTCCTTTCACTGGATTTTTTTTTGTTAGGGTTTGATTGCTCAAAAAAAATGTAATTACAAACACAAAAATGTGCATATATTTCTATGCCTAATCTGTCCATGCAGTTGTGCTACAGATACCTCCTTCATATATGATATTATAAAGACCAATCTGACAACAAACTGTGGCTGATGGAAACTGAAATAGTGAAATGTTTTGACTTTAAGCTCATGGGAATGTGATCATCAACAGAACAAGTGTCATGTTAAGACATGAGTAGCTTCCTCCACCGCCTGAAAGGAAAGAAATAAGCTGCAAAAATGAGCAGAAGGTTTAAGACACTAGATGGTAACACGACTACTTTATTGAAAATAAGCTACAGTCCTCCAGCTCTGTGAAACTTCTGTCATCAGTGTTTGTTAAATCACTTGAGATGTCATGAAGAAATTCATTCTGACTTGGTTTATGAATATTTTGGATTTTATATTACATGATAAGGAATACAAGACAAACTTTAATTACCTTACTTTTCTCAATCTAGGAAGTGTCTTTCTACATGTGTCAAAAATGTCATGTCCAAGCATTGAGGATAAATTGATTTCTTACGATAACAGCAAATCATGTGGGTTTTCTTTCTTCCCTGATCTGCCCAGTTCAATTTGTCTGCAGTGACCTTAATCGACATAGATAAAGTCTCTAAATTTATCTTTCTCAATCAAAAGATCATGGGATAAAAGAAAACACTTCTAAAATTATTCTAAAATTATTATTATTATTTAACAACTAAAGGCATTGTAGACAGCTGAATATTCCAATTGGATATGGGGAAAAATAATGCCACCCCAGAAAGCAATATGAGGAAACACCATTCCTATGGCTGTGCACCTCCTCATATCCATATACCGGTTACCTGGACAGAGGGAATCCTAGAATCCCACAGCACTGTCGTTTTGTTACAGTGTCTCTCAAATAGTGCAGCAAAATGTCTTCAGATAAATCTCATTTTGCCCAGATGTGACAT